>NC_134365.1:107887409-108190861 GCF_035582795.1 Mycteria americana | reverse complement strand
CGAACAGGCTTCCCAGAGAGGTGGTAGAGTCACCACCCCTGAAGGAATTCAAAAAACATGTAGACGTGGCACTTCAGGACATGATTTAGTAGGCATGGAGGTTGGACTACATGATATTAGAGGTGTTTTCCAACCTTAATGATTCTATGATTCTATGATTTACTAGCCTGTGCTACAGCTCTTATTAGGATTCTCTGTTAAAAATCAGAAAAGCCTTCCCTGTCTGCCTTTTTTATTAGCCCAAATCAATTCCTGGATTGGGTTGAAAGAACAGCCCTATAAACAGGCATCCTGACAAAACTGAGGATGTTTGTGTGCATGCCAACAGGAAAACAGGGACGTAGGAGGAGAAGGGCAAGGAAAAGCAAATACCTAAAAATTCAGTTTTACTGCACTCACACTTAGGTGTCCCAAAACCACAATACATATTTTTGAATTCTGCATTTACCGTTTCCATCCTCACTTAAGAAAATGCTAGGCAGTAGCTTTCATATTTAGTTCTTGCCTCAGCTTTTGATTACATGGTCTGACTAGCCCTAGAACACATACTCAGAATGCACTATTCTGATCTAATGCATCTGAATTTAGCTAAATTGAAACATACCCTTTGAATGTCATAGAGCGATATCAGTTTACACCAGCAGAGAAACTAACTTAAGAGGATGCAACTTAGTAGGGCAACCACCATCTGCACACCTATCAGGACTGTTGAAATAAATGCTAAATAGTCATTGGCCTGTAGCTGGTACATGAAATGGCTTTTGAATACAATCAGTTTATTTTATTAGAGGTTTGATCTCGCTTGGAAATGCAGTGCAAAGGATAAAAAAAGGAAAAAAAAAATCAAGTGTGAGTTCACAATAAAAAAATCTTCATGTCATTTGCAAAAAAACCCCCCAACTTTATGAAATATCCATACATTTGCACACACTATGATTGACAGAAAAAACAAAAGCATATTTTTTTGTTTTATTTCATTTTCCACTAATATAAACAAGATAATTTTCCAGGTATGGAATTAAAGTTATCTGACCTAAATTCCTGAATTTCATACCTATTTTTAACATAGTTGCATGAAAGAGAATTAAACTAGTTATTTCTATGCCCACATCTATACTATCATCACATTTATGCTGCTTATTCAGAAAACAAAAGAACACAAGACATGTACTAAAAGATATGGCGTTGACAGCTTGTCAGATGTCCTGTTTTCCCCTGAAACAGAGAACTAATCACTGTCTCACACCGAGGATGTAATCCTATAAGAATTAAACTGCAACAGTGGAAATGTGGGATTGAAAAGCTTTCTCATGAGATTCAGAAAATGTTTAAGTTCTAGATCAGAAAGTTATTGCTTTTGGGAGAGATCGATCCCCATTCCAACCCCACATGCAGCATCAGTGATTGAATGCAACATCTTTATATTTGTGAGAAAATATCATGGACTCTCCCAAGGAAAACAGCTAAGCAAACTGCCTTTAGTTTGTTTAGCGTTCAAGAGCGGCTGAGGTCTGTGAATCAATTACGGATTTCAGAAAGCTCCCAGGAGGCACAAGGGCAGTGAGTATTTATTTGCACAACCCCGTTGCACTCTTGAGTCTTTTCTTGAATGGTTGTTTTCTATTCCTGTTTAATCTTTGAAATCTGAACCAATAATAGAGATGATTTTATTAAGCGGACAGATGCCCTTAACAAACCGTACTGGAATCATCATTCCCCTTGACATAAATTTATGGAGCAGCTGTCAGATGGTAATGACTTTCAGTCATCACCATGTCTGAATCTGAGGCTGTGAATTGTGTAATAATAGGCTTGGTGTTGCATTACCAGTTTCCTAAGCCATGTAGTGTCCTGCATCCATCTTGGAAAGAATAGATCTCGATGTTCCCAACAAAACGTTAGAAAATTAAGATTCTCCTTTCAATGCCCATCTAACATGTACAGACTGAACAATCAATTAAGTTTCCTGCAGTCATGATTGGCTTTTAAAAAGAAACTTTGAACGCAAATCCTCCTTTTTTATTAATCTTTGTGATTATCACAGTTAAAACATCCCTTCTTAAAAAAAAAAAAACAAACAAACAAAAAAAAAACCCAAAACCAAACAACAAACCAACGAAGAAGTTTAGAGCAATGGTTTCCATCTATGCAAAGTGAGTATAATCAATGCCAGACACGGCAGAAACAAATTAAGAAAAAAAGTCATTTGTGAATTCCTCAGGCTTTTGACCATACTGCCAGCAAGAAAATGGACACAGATGTTTGCATCATGTGCTCAATTTTCTGGAAAACTATTCAAAGAATTAGTTTTCTATTTCTTGAAGGAAAGAAACTAAAAAGAGTATATTTAACTCTAACTTCATTTTATAGTGCAAATTAGCGTATAGACAGCCAATGATTTTATGCAATATTGACCTATAATACTATAGTATTGGCATAAACAATGTTATTACTATAATGTCTTTTAAATTAACTTATTTTGCAAGCACACCTTGATATTCACGTCTTATGACGTGCTTTAAAGAGTGATGCTGAGGGACGAGTCACCATAAATACTAATTACTGCAAAATTATCTGTTAGCTTCCGGTCTGGTTTTGCTTCAGAGCCTGTAAAAAGCTACATGTGTTCACCTCAAGTGGACAATAGTACTGTGTTTGTTTGTTAATGTACAGACTTATATAAAAACAGTTGCGTACTGCCAAGTGCACACTACCATTAATGGGCAGAGGAGTTTCATCCTTCAGGGAGTCAAGGAGCTGATTAACCAGATTAAGTGCAGGAGGTAACATTTGGCCTGTCAAACTGACATTTGCATGTCCATAGGATTACAGAATACAGGAAGTAAGGATGATAGCAAAGTAAACAAGATACCAAACCACAAATCAGTCCTTAGCATGGGATGAGGTGAATCTGTACTAGGATATTTAGGCTCCTGAAGATGTGTTCATCTGCCAGAACATTCTCCCAAGTATCTACATATACATTTCAGCTACATGCCTTGGTTTAAGAACTGGTATCACAAGAGTTAAAAGAGGAAGAAATTTGGTGACTGGGGTAACCATAAATGCGCTCACATACAGTAAGGTACTGGGAAGCATGCCAAAATCGCAGTGACCCTCAGGGAGTATGTCACAGCATGAAACAAAATTATCAGCATACAAATATATCCTAAATTCTTTGAAATGATTGAAGTCTTTCCTCTTTCCTTAGGATGACCATAGTTTTACTAACACCTCAAATAAGTTTTAAAACTCTGACTTTCCTATACCTGTCTATGACAACAAAACCTTCTGTATTAAGAATATGAATAGCATACAGGAGATCGGCATTAAGGTATTCAGAAGATTACTGTGCATGCAATAGTCAAAATTAAAATAGATTTAGTCAAATGTAAGAAAATGGCTACATCTGATCTAAGTCAGTGTGACTACATGTTGGTTAACTACTACATAGAAAAAGAATTGCTCCAATATATCTTTAGGGATAACTGCAACCCTTAAAAGAAAGTATTTGAAAACATTTGATAATATTCCAAGACAGAAAATTTGAGAAGTTTCTAGGACAGAAGTCACTCAAACTTGTGCACTTTTCAGCCAGTAAATGAGTTACTAATACTTCCTACCCAAGTCCTTCCAAAGGTCCAGATTCTATTTTATCAGCAGGACATTAAGTAGGATGAGCTCTATTCTCAGTTATGCTGCAAATAAAGCTAAGCTATGTGTGTGGTGTGCTGTTTTGCTATAACTTGTCTTTCAAAGATCAGAAGACTGTCTACAATGCTTTGTGGAGGACAGTAAATGTGGTTGCTCCCGGCCTACATTCACATAAACAGGAAAGTCTGTCTAAGACCTCCTCTATGTATGTATCAAGCAATAATCTCTTTTTCTTCTTGGGAAATGATAGATTTGACTGTCTAACAAGCCTTTTCTAACATTATAAACTTGGGTCCTAGATTCTGTGATCACCAGTTTCTTCTTCACAATATCATTAAATATGTCAGGTTGGAAAGGCTTTGGGAGTCGTTTGAATCCAACTCCCATCTCAATGCAGGGATAATTCAAATCTAGCTATCTCTGGAAATGGAGAATCCAAAACTCTCTGGGCAACCTGGTCCGGTGTTTAACCATCCTCATGGTAAAGAATTTTTTTTCTTAGATCTAATTACAATTTCCCTTGCTGCAGTCTCTGTTCATTACCTCTTGCCCTTTTGCTGTGAACCTCTGAAAAAGTCTAGCTCCATCTTCTCTATAAATCCCTTTTAAGAAGTTGAAAGTGACATTTAGATCTCCCCTTATGCCTTATGTTCTTCAGTCTGCCACTACTGAGTTCCATGACATTTCTGTCAGCCTATTTCTCTACGTTACTGAAATATCTCTGAATGACAGTCCTGCCCTCCAATGTATTGATTGGTCCCCCATGATGCGGTGTCATCTGCAAACTTGATGAGGATTTATCATCATTCCCACCACTCAGCTCATTAATAGAGACATTAATCAGTATTTGCCCCTGTATCAGCTGCTGAGGAATGCCACTAGTAATCACCTGCCGATTGGACTTCACACCACTGATCATAATCTTTTGCCAGCCTAGCAAGTTTTCCAGCTGTCCAGCCTATTGAAAGGGTTAAATCCCTGACAATCCCTGACTAAGACATAGACTTGCTGGTTTTTTAGTTTCACTTGCATCCTTGTTCTCTTTTGTTCTCTTCCCATGCAAAGATAGTTTTGGTTACCTGCTGAGCAGAGTTGATGGTGGGACATTTCCTGTGACTTCTTACCTGATAGGACTAAGCAGGCCTTGAGCAAGCTCGTTAGGCTTCCTAATGAATTATGGGAACTATGTAAATGAATTATGGGAACTCATCACCATAAGACTGCCCTTTTCAGGAAATCTGATGAATATGTATGATTTTTCTGTATATGAACCGATGTGTTGTGCTAACCTGGCAGAGCACTTGTGGCGGAGTGATCCCCAGTGCTGCCCAGCACTGCAATAAAGAATACCTGCTTAATAGTCATCCCGACTATTGAGTTCTGATTTCGGCTTTTCACAGCAACACTATTTTCACCACTTTGGCTGCAGAAGTACTACTATGGGAGACCATGTCCAAGGCTCTATCATAGAGTAAACAATATCCTCTGCTCTCCCCTCATCCACCAAGCCAGTCATCTCATCCTCGAAGGCAGAGGTTGGTCAGACATAGTTTTCCCTTAGTGAATGCAAAGTAGCTGTTACCAGTCACCACGGTTTTTGTGTCCCTATAAATGGCAAATCAGTAGAATTTGCTCCATAACCTTTTTCAGGGCCAAAGGTGGACTGACTGGCTTATAGTTCTCTGAATCCTTCTCCTTGCCTTTAATGAATGTAGATTGATTTGCCATTTTCTAGCCATCAGGGACATCCTGGAAGGGCCACAACCTCTCGAACATGACAGAAAGCAGCCTTGCAATTACTTCAGACTGTTCCCCCAGCGTTCTTGAACATATCCAGTCCCATAGGCTTATGCTTCTTCTGTTTGCTTAAGCAGTCCCTTGCCTGGTCATCCTCTACAATTAGTAGTGTTCATTCCCAGACACTCTGACACTGGACACAGGATATGTCAGGAGCCTAAAAGCCAACCTTGCCACAATGAAGACTGAGCTAAAGAAGGCACAGAGTCTTTCCATATCCTTTGTCATTATGATGCCTACCCCACGTCATTTGTTCCTTCTTTATCGTGTTATAATTTCAGGAAAAACCAATCATGTTCTTTGTTAATATATTTAACCAAATAATGTATAAAAATTTTTATTGTATTTACACACCAGCTGGGAATGAAGCTGCAGTGCTGTAGTAAACAAGTTCACTGTGTAATTTTCATTGACACAGTATTTCAATATATATAACTAAACTTTTTTCAGTATCTCTCTCTTACTCTTTGCAACTTTGCTAGATAACTCCTGGCCTCCTGTAATTTAGGAGATATAGCCAGCTCTGATCCACAATGACATTTCAAATGTTTAGTTTCTCTGCACAAGTATTTTGTCCTGTACATTTACTGTTAAGACTTCGCTAGAAACAAAATAAATTGCTCTAACATTACTTAAACAGAAAATTCTCAAGCTAAAGAGATCTATCCTGCCAGCAAATCAACCAGTGGTAAAATATTAATTTCTTATTCGGGCAGGTCAGTAATTTTTTGTGTACTGTGAAGCTGGGAATAACAACTTCATACCAGGCATTAACCTTAGGGTTCTTTGCCAAGAGAGTTTTCTTCAAAGTTCTAGAAGGTGAGCTGTTATCATCAGAAAGATGTACTTACGAACCAGCATAGACTCAATTATACAGACTGAAAACAAAAATCCCCTGTTTAGAGAATTTTTCAAAATCAAGCTTTCAAAAAAACCTTGGAAAACACCATTTGCAGTTGTCCCAGAAACTTTAAATCGCATGCCATGCTTATACTTACAGGCTGGTTTTAATCCTATGATTTTCCTTTTCCCTACAATACTCGTGCCATTCAAAGTACACAATAGACACTTTACTTTTCATAACAGCTAGTCAATGCTTTCTTTACTGCTCCTCAGGATACGTCCCTTTGTTCAGGCTTTATTTACTATGCACTCTCTAAATCCACTCTGATTAGCATCACACAAGGACTCTGTGAGAGAGGGAGAAAGAGAAGTGCATTCTCCCTGGCACCATTCAATTGCTTCAGAACGGGAGTCCTGCAAATACAAACGTTTTCACAACACATGTTCCAAATTATCCACATAAACGACATGGGAATATATAATCGTCTCTGTATATAACCTTCCCTTCAAAAACTAGCTTATTCCCAGAACAAAAAAATCCACATTTTAATCTCTGAAAGAGGGAGGGCAAGCGATGGGAAGCAAACAAGAACACAATCATTTGTGCAACAAGGAATAGATGGAAAAGGGCAAAACAAATTGTCAGGTGGCTCCTGAGCACAGTTATGTTGTTCACCTAAACCCAGGTCTCCCATCATGCCATATCCATTTACCACCTGAAGTACAAGTCAAAATCAATTTCCCATTCTTCTGCCTCCTCACCTGCTGTTGGTGTCCCCATCATTTCCTTTGCCTGCTGGTAGCATCAGTCTTCCTACCTATAGATCTGTAGTCTCCCTCACACCTGCAAGTTTTGCCTTTCTCTCTAGTCAGCTTCCCAAAATCGTGGTCTTCTGCCTCCACTTCATCTGTTACCCTTTCAGTATTCAGACCAGCCAGCATCTGTCCTTGGAGATGTCAGTACTGTATAAAGTTAAGGGAGGCATTTAGAGCACAAGAAGGACAGTTTTCTTCCTCGCTTTGATGTCCTGCTCTCATTAGACACCTATCAGCAACCCAGAGCTAGAATTGCAGGGAAAAATGATGAAAGCAAGGTAGTAGCTCTTCACCTAACTATGGCTTCAAAATCCGGAAACAGAGCTGCAAAGTGTCATTAACTTTGCTAAATTTTGTTCATTGCAACCATTTTGCAGATGGTTTTCCAGCTATTTAGAAGTCAACCTGATTTTCCATAGTCAACAAGCACTGCACATCAGGTATAAACCATCAAATTCTCCTCTCCAGGAAGGGTGGATCTCATGTTTCAAAGCATGGAGGTTATTCACTTGCTCAAGTCTTAAAGCAAGAAAAAGAACATGGCATTTTTGTCCAGCCTCATGCTCAAAAAGGCTGAAATCTCCATGTTTCCTTATTTCCAAAACCCTCAGCCTGAAGATGACACGCTATAAGGTTACATTTGTACTGCATGAGGAGAGAGGAGTGAATAATGTGCTACAGCTCCTGCCTTAGTCTCACCAGGCAGAAGGCATGTACCACATCACATTTTAGTGTAATGGTTACATGTGCATTCAGCCAGGATGGAACATTTCAACCTGAACACACAGAAATAGAAAATCTGGACTGCAGACATAATGTTCATTGCAATGGAGAAGCTCATGCCTTTTTTAAGCCAAAGGATCATACATGTTGAAATCCACAATGGTCTATGTGATGCTTACTGTTTAGTCATTTAATTTCTTTTCACGTTTGCTACTCTGGTCAACAGGAACAAACCCTGATCCCACTGAAGTGGGAGTTTTGCCACTGACATGAGTGGATAAGAGAATTTCCCTAGCTCTAAGCATAAATCAGTTTGAAGATGTGGCTTGGTCTAGAACATGTAATTGTCAGGAAAGGAATTTGACCCCTTTGTCTGTGTTTAGATATTGTGTAACACATTTTGAGTGTCACTTTGGCATAAATAGTGGTAAGTACCACAAGAAATAAAATATTAATTCTATAGCATATAGCCTTTATTTCTTAAAATATACATAACTATATGTATATTACATATCATACAGCTTATCTATATTATGTAAATTATTTTTTAGATAGTGTGTATTTATATATGTATGTACTTACATTGTACATGCCATATATATATAACTATACGTATACAGTTACAGTCTCCAGGAATAAGAAAGCACTTTTTATACATTAAGGTGCTTTCTCTGTCGGTTCTGGTCATGATTTTCTCACTCCTTCCTGATCTTTAGATATGAGATAGTTCCTGAACAATCTGAGAGATGACTGAATTTCTGTCATGTTTTTCAAGATTTCAGCAGGGGAGAAAAGGAAAAATAATTTTTGTTTCTTCAGCCCAAACCTCTTATAGGAAGAAGTCGGCTTAAATGTTTGTAACACAAGGCCTCCTTAGCTCATCTTGTTGGGGGAGATGGAATCACTCACTGTGATATGTAGTGAAAAGTATTCCATTCCCAGGGCAAGAAAGTCAAGATGTCTTCATGCTGTCCAGGAGGGAACTAACAAATTAATTTTCCCTGTGGCCAGCATCACAGATTGCAATAAAAGTTAAAATTTGAGCCACATATTCCTCAAGTATAGCCTGGCATTTGAGCAAAGAGCTGCACTGAGGTCTGAATATCCTGAAACAACAGACACTTGCTTTCACACTGCAAGTACAACGGGTGGAAGTGAATTAATTCCTTTTCTGCTACCTCTGTGTCGCTTGGTCTTTGGCAACCTCATTAATTCAAATAGGGTCCTTTCCCCTTCTGACTATCCCTCATAAATGAAGACTGGCCAGTAGAACAATTTTGGCTGATCGAGGAATGTAAAGGTCAGAGGGCTGCCAAAAGATGAAAAAGAGTGACTTAGTCATTAGAGGAAAGTGAGAGGGGTTGTAAAATGCTGTAGACTAACTCAGCCATTCTGTTATTAAATAGTTCAGGAGAGAGAAAAAAGGGTAACAGAGCACTGATCGCACACCCCACACACACCCCAGAGCATCACCTGAGTGCTGATTTTCCTCAGCCTGGTTCTTCTATTTTTTTCAGAATTATCCAATTATTACAGGTGAGTTCACCAGGACATTGGTGTAACTTCCAGTCTGTGTGGGTATAGCTGCATAAAGCACAGTCTATATGCCATATCATGTTCTGGAGGACCTCTCTTTTGTAGGCTTGATAAGTCATAGATAGAAAATGGCTTGCAAATTGCCTGCCGGGTGGTCAGGTAAGTAAGTAGAGGATCTTTTTTGTATACAGCAGTATTATAGGACTGCAAGGTTTTACTATAGGCAAGCTTAGGAAAAAGAAAAAAAAAAAAAAAAAGAATATTGCCTGAAAATATTGCTCTTCCTTCACATGTTTCTGTTTTTAGATACAGCAAGTGATATTGATCTAGTTGATAAATCATTTGTTCCATTCATCCACGCTTCGAAACATTCCATCTATTTGTAACCTCTAGTGGAAATAAAGGTGTCTCAGTATGCTACTTATTTTGGTTTATCCAATATTAGTAAGGCATTTTTACTTACAATAATGAAACAACTGAACTAATTTCTTAAAGCAAAAAAACCCAACAAAACCCCAAAAAACCCCAACCCACAAAAAAATCAACCCCAAATTGGTTTTATACTAAAAAAGAGATATTGTAAGGAACATTTGTTTAAATAAATACAGCTAGTTTCCAAGCTCATTCATGATTAAAATGAAGGAGGAATATTTCATTTGATCCAAATTTTGCGACATTTATCTCCCCAGACCTGTAAGCATAGGAGGTGGTTGTTAACTCCATTTTGCTTATGTAGCGCAAATATTGACTTGCTCACAGGAGTTTCTTACTTAGAAATGTGATGCGTGTCTGACATTTCCTTTCTGCTCTGGATTTTATTATAAACTTAAACTTAATTCCTTCCCGTTCTTCCTCCAAAGTTCTGGATTGTTGGAGTTAACAGTAGACTTAACATTACAGATTTTAGGAAGTGTCTCTCTCTGAACTGCTTCTGTTTCATGAACTGTTTTTAATTTTTTTTTTTAGAAGGTACCATAAAACACATTACAGCATATTTGACAATATGACCTTGGTGGACTACAGGGTTTATTTTATATGTCTAATGGTAGATTGCATAAATTAACATCAAATCTTTTTATTCCTTATATAGATTAAGTAGTATATTAAAAGATCAACATAAATTTAATAACTACACATAATGTAATAGAATTATTGCTTTTAATTAAATGAAGTGTTTTCAGTACTGGATTACCATCTATATTTTTAATAATATCAAAGCCAAGTTATTGATGGATGAGAAAAATCAAAACCTATCATATTTGGAAAACCAAATTGTTAGTGATTAGTAAATATTAGTTCCCTGAGCACTTTGTATAGGGTATTGACAATGGTAATTAGATTTCCCCCCCTCACAATCAGGATACATTTGAGCTTCCAAAATGTAAACATTCTCCTTTGTCACACCTGTGCTATATTCAGTAAATGTTAATCCAATATTTTGATCTCGTAGATGCTTTTTCTTCTTCACCAACTAAAGGAAATATAGTCCTTAAGCAATGAACTGGAAGAGCTTTAAAACCATAGACGTTATCAGCAGATGAACTGTTACTTATATAAAAGAATTATGAACCAAAATAACTGGATTCAGATGTGACATATATATTGGACACCCTCGAATGAATGCCTGATAGAAGCTTTTATGCAGTAAGTATTACCTGAAGGAGCTAAAAGAATAGGAAATACAGGCAACCTAGACATTGCTGGAGAAGAGGGTGAAGATCAGATGAAATGTCATGCTGTCTGCCAGAAATAAGGTCCACAAACTGACCAGAAGCTACAAAAAGTCCTAATGGGAATGGGTCCACTGATGATTTTTTATATTTAGGTAAAGGGTGAAGGGTGACTTTTTTGCTGGCATGACTCGAAGATGGCTATGCCAGGGGAAGCACTAAAATACATTATGGTGAGTACATAATGTTAAGTGATATTTTGACATTCATAGATGAAGATCAAGACATACAAGACAAAAATAATGTGGAATATTTTGGAATGTTCCACCAGCAGAAGACATACACACATTATTCAAGAGAGGGACTCACTTGAGTACCTAGGTACTGTACTGGCATAAGGATCAAGACTTAAACTAAGCCCGAAGATGAATTATTTGAGGCACACACAGATCAAGTTCTGAAAAGAACAGCATTACATTTTGAGCTAAAACATTCTGAAGCTAAAAAATAAATAGTAGGACTGATGAAAATGAAATCTAAGATGTTTCTGAGTTCCTATAAAACACCTGAAATACAGTATAAGAAACAAAGGCTATTTTATTAAAAAATGCATAATTAATGCTGCTCCTCTTTCTTGCAGCTAACATGGGACGGTTGGCTCTCTTCTGACCTCATTAATTTAAAGCAACCTCTGATCAGGGAAAAAATATACAATGACACATCTGCTTCCATACAGTAGGCAAGTTTTTTCCATAATCTGCATTTTACTTCACTGTTTCTAGGTCAAACTCCTGAGACAACTTCTCAGTTCCTTCTGATTTCCTCCCTGCTCACACTTAATCTACAGATCACCACGTTACCTCCTTTACATCATCCTTCTCTCCTTGGGCTGAAAGGCCCAAGAGTTACTTCCTTGATAGACCGCTCACTTTTTCCCCAGGTGGTGTTAGTCACTATTTTCTCCCTTCCATTTTGCCTTTCTGTGGCTGCTCAGCAGGCCCTGCCAACCTGTACTCCCTTCACAGTTATCTCCCAGGTTTCTGTCCTAAACTCACCATCCAAGTGGCTTCACTTGTCCGCCCCTTGGTTTTCTGCCTTCACCCCCTCTTATGCTGCGCTAATTCTGGTACCACTCCACACACATCATGTTAAAACTAGTAGTATTAATTCTTTACTCTGCTATTATAAGGCTGTCTAGGAGTCATTCACCAGGGGAGTGAGACAGATTGCAGCTTCCTAACTTTTTAGATGCAGTTATGAAAAAAAAGTTGCATATCCTCAACCTGTTGCAGTAGCACATATTGTTCATTCCTGACTGCCAGCTTGCACCCAGGACACCGAATCGCAATCAGAAAAGGTAACATGCATCCAGCTCCCTGATTGAAATGATGCCTTCTCTTGTTATTCTACCTGCATCAACCTGCACTGAGTGCATAGGAAACAAAATACTCTTACCTGTGTCCCGTGCAATTCTGAACATTGCCAATGCACATCAGTTCCCAAGGGCATGACCTTTATGTCTCTCCACTTACCCACTTCTATGCTTCAGCATATGCTGTCAAACTTGAAAAGCCAGTGGGTTTCTGCTTATCTTTCCTCCCTCCAGTTGCTTCTTCTCCCTTACCCATACAGGCTTGTAAATCTAAAAGAGAAATAGGGCTCCACATAAGATTTTGGAAATGATCTTCCTTGGTTTATAAGTCTTCTCATTACAAGGTACACAAAGATAGCAACAAAACTCACAAAGGAGAAGGAAAGTAATTGTAATTCTATCAAGACTTCTAATTCAAGCAAACTGCTTCAAATGTTAATAGATTTCCAATGCAATATCAGCTAATCCTACACTGTCAATTTATACAGTGGGAGAATCACCTGCACTGACATGTTTAATGTGCTTTTTGTAGCCAACCACCTTGAGCCGTGATCTCGTCAGTTCTCATTAGGTAAATGAAGCGGAGGCGGGTCAGTCTGTGGATGGGAGATCTCTGGGGACAGCTGGATGCTGTAGCATGCTCCCGCCAGGAAATACGTTTTGCCATTAAGGAAGTCACCCCGCAGCAGCCCCCGCCATCCCACCCAGTCCCGTGTCCTGCCACAGACTTCCCCATGACAGCCAGCAAATCTCTGCGCCTCTCTCTCGCCTCCACTTCACCCTCCTCTGAGCAGGCAGCAGAGGTGGCAGCGGCAACTTGCCGCAGGAGGTGACACTCTTCCCTAAGGTCTGTATTAAACTAAGGTCACAGCAAGTGGCAGGAGGTGCTCTGCTAATAGAGGTTTTGTCCTCAGGATGAGAAATAAAACATTATCTGACTTGTGATCATTAAAAATCCCACAGCGCTTTTCACCAGACTGGGGTTTAACGCCAGTATCCTGATCACATTCCAAAGCGGGTAATTGCATTTCACCTACTTAAATTCCCCTGATGCACCAGCCGAATTCTCCTCCGAGAGGAGAGGTATACACCTCTTGAGCTGAAATTGGTAGCACCAGCAATGCAAAGGTTGCTACTACACGTTGCCCTGCTGATGGCTGTGTTTTAGCAAAGAAGTGCGTCGCTTCCTACATATAGAGCATTTCAAATTCTTTGTAGAGCAACGCGAATGGTGCTATATATACACACACAAAATAATCAGTCAATAACAGGAAAATTGTGCAGCACAAAAGGATTTCAAAATAAATTAGTCTACTCTCCCCACAAATCATTAACTTAAAAAAAAAAAACAGACAATACAGCATATACAAATTAATATCTTGGTCAGGTGAAGAAGTAAACATTTCTCTAATATAACTGAGAGCATAGATATTGATTTCTGAGCAGACAGGGTACTGCAGCCTCTAGCAATCCTATGATTAAATCACTAGCTTCAGCTCTGGCATCAGTGTTTCCTTCAGTCAAAAAAAATTTGAAAATATATATGCAGAGGATATCTCCAGATCCCTAGAGCTATTCCTCTGAGTAAACTGGCAAAATGTAAATATTTCCCTACGGGGTTTTGATCTAGTGCTAGATTATCTGACTGAAGTTGATCATTTTAGTACTTCTTTGAACAGGAAGTAGTTTCTGCCTTTCAGACTTGATTTGTTAAAGCTTTGAATGGAAATAAATTAAAAACTGCAACCAACCTCTATGACAGGGCTTTCTGAGCACTCTACAGGCAAACAGATTTGCTGGTCTCACAGGTTCTGACCTGAGTCTCCAGAAAGCCGACACCACTCTTTCCTTTGGTTTTAATGGTCTTAAACCAAGGCTTCCCACTTGGAGGCAGCAGGCACTGTGAAGATACAGTACTCCCACTACCAGAAACGGAGGGTTTCAATATAACTCAATAGCATCAGTGACAACGATGGAATGCAAAGACCTTTTAAACTCTGTAACCTGCCATCAGAGCAATCTCATGGCTTGCCATAAAATATGCAAGCAAATTTGGAGATCTGACAAAAAAATCCACTGAAATCGGTGGGCTGGGTTAATTTAGAGGAAATTAAAACCTAGGCATGCCTTGGTAAAGCAAAATTCGTTTATTATTGATCATTACACTTCTAACAGATTCAACATTCAGTTCAAGAGAGTTTATCATCTTACCTGTCTTGTCCACTTTATCTTAAGGAACAACACAGAAAAATAAAGTTTTACAAAAAGATTTCTTTAAAGCTGCCTTAAATGGCTCACATAATCAGGACTTGAAGTGGTATACAAAGGGACACATTTTTCCATTTTAATTAAAACAATGAGAAACTAGAACATTAAACCTATTGAATTTTTTATATATAAATTAAATGAGGAACTTAAATGACAAGGCCAAGAATGGAGCCCTACTGAAACAGCAGCCCCAAGCAGAATGATCTGTTAAAAAGGATTAGAGAAGAAATTATCTAAATATTAATAAAAAAGAGAAGTTACTGGAAATTATACTTCTTAATTTAACACCATTTATTCCTTATAAATATTTTCTATTTAAGGCCTAATATGCATCAAATATTGATAAAATCTTTATTAAAATAGTTTCATGGTGGCACAATAATTTTTTAATTCCTGAAGCAATAGGGCAAAGAAGTCCTAAATTGGCAGATTTGATTACTAGGAAATTAACAGTCCATAGGGAGTTCCCTCCAGACCTACAGTCCCACCAAAGCAACTTCTACCCCATGACCTGGTTACTCCTGGCCAGTGGAGGGCTGTGCCCTGGGAACATGGAAAGGGTCACATGCAGTGCCACCTGAACACGCTCGCCTGCCCGATTCCTGCCAAGACATCTTTGGTCACTCCAGGAAACAAAAATCTATTAGTGCAATTATTACGAACACAGTGCTATAGTAAACAGACTGTAGAATAAAAAATGTACACTATAGGGAGCTTATGCTACATGAAGACTCTTTCTCTGGCAATAATTTTTCATCAAGAAAAATTTGTTCATACCACCTCTCACTCATTACTTCATTGGAGGAAGTAGCTGTAGTTTTCAAATGTGTAAATGTGCTTATATTCTACATATCTTTTTCTTTGTTCCTTCCACCTTCCCTTCCTTCCTAACATGTTTTTATATCTCTTCGTGACAGTGGTACTCTCCCAAAAGGAATATGTTTTGCTAGTGTTTGTTACTATTGCTATCAATATTTTCAGCCAATCATTTAATGTAAACTCCTTTTATTCAACTCAAGGGTAATTTGTTTTGGAAACAATGAAAAAATATATCCAATTTTTCTTATAAAAATGTTAAAGTAATATGATTTAGCAATCAGCAGCAGCTATTATTGTCGCTTTTCTGAGCTCTGATAATCTACATTTTATTCTATTTCAAAACTGTGCTGGGTTTGGCTGGGATAGTTAATTTTCTTCAGAGTAGCTAGTATGGGGCTGTGTTTTGGATTTGTGCTGGAAACAGTGTTGATAACACAGGGATGTTTTCGTTACTGCTGAGCAGTGCTTGCACAGAGTCAAGGCCTTTTCTGCTCCTCACCCCACCCCACCAGCGAGTAGACTGGGGGTGCACAAGGAGCTGGGAGGGGGCACAGCTGGGACAGCTGACCCCACCTGACCAAAGGGCTATTCCACACCATATGGCATCATGCTCAGCAATAAAACTAGGGGGGAGGTTGGCAGGGGGGCCGCTGCTCGGGGGACTGGCTGGGCATCTGTTGGTTGGTGGTGAACACTTTTTTTCATTTGCATCACTTGTCTTTCTTGGGTTGTATTTCTCTCTCTTTGTTATTTTCCTTTTAATTACAATTTATTATTATTTTATTTTAAATTTATTTCAATTATTAAATTGTTTTTATCTCAACCCACAAGTTTTCTCACTTTTAGCCTTCCAATTCTCTTCCCCCATCCCATTGGGGGGAATGAGTGTGCAGCTGTGTGGTGCTTAGTTGCTGGCTGGGGTTAAACCAGGACACAAAACTAATAGTCAGAATGATTTAGTTACTCATAAATAACTGTGAGCAATCTTAAGCATCCTAAGATGCTTAAGAAAGAAAGAAGAAACAAAACATGAAATCATAGCCAACTGACATCATTGCAGGAATCTTAAATTTTGCATTTCCAGAAAACATTAGATTTTTTTATGAACAGAGAGACATAAGTGGAAGTATCTGGCTCAGTATTTATTGGCTTTAGTGTGTTCTTGCCTTGTAAACTTTACAGTGGAATAGCAAATGCTTAAATCACTTCTACTATTGACTTTGTCCTGCTATCATTCATCATAGGGAAAGTTTTCTTTTGATGTACATATCATAAGCTTGTCTTCAATTTTCAGTAATATATTGAGAAGATGAAGGAAACAGAAGAGTAATAGCAAATGCAACAGCATTTTTTTTCCCCTTTTGAAATTTCCTGAACTGCACTCTGCTTTCAAAGCAATAAGCTTTCTGGGCATATTGTAGAAAACAACAGAGGATTCATACTCATAGCTTCAGAAACAGGTTTTCCCACTTTGTATTAGTCATACAGATGTGATGCCTGCATTTTATAATTGCTCAGCAATATTCTTTATTCCATCCCTCATAGCCACACGATGAGCAGGATTATATAATTTGCACACAGGAGGAACAGAGTCTTATCCTACTTAGTTTGCATTTCTCCATGTGCCAGAGCATTTCAGCTTGAGAAAAGAAGGCAAACCTCACCAACTTAACTCCTATTTCAGATTATTTCTCCTCTAGGGAAGAAGTAAAGAAGATATTCACTGAATTCAGTTGTTTATAACTAGTAGTGAAAAAACTTTTCCCAACACTGCCAAACTCTTTCTGAGAGCAAAGACTGCTCTTCTTTGACCCAAAGAGCCTCCATACTGAAGGCAAGAACCACGTTTAGTTTTACGGAGTAGAATTTTAAATTTAAACAAATGATTTTTCAGTCCTTAGGCTCTCATCTCCATGGAAACCAGGGACATTTGGGAAAATCTTGCAACTACAGAGTAGACACACACTTTATATATTATTAATGTAATATTTCCTAAAGGAAAGTCCAGGTGACTGTGAATTCCTTCTTTTATCTATACCTGTCTTGGCCTTATTTTCTAAGGTTTTCTTGTTATTGCCCAACTGTCCTCCAATCTCAGCACAATTAAAACAGAGCCCTCCCTCTCTTCCTTCCCTAAATATCTTTCAGTTAGTGTAGTCTCAGATTCAGGCCAACCTTAACTTTCCTCCCACCCAGTTACACAACTTGTAATCATTTTTGAGTTGTCCGTCCATATAATCCCACACAGCATCATCTAGATCTTGAAGGTTCCTCGGGCACAAGATATTTAAGAACTTGAGATGTCTGGAATGAGAGGAGAAACAGGTTTTCATCCAAGTCTTCATTCCTCTGTGTCTCAGCTACTGCAGTTTCCACCCCTCTGGCCTAAATACCATATGTCTTCACTTCTATCTGTTCAAATTTTTCTGCCAAAATAACTGTTCTGGCTCATACATTTCTGGCACCATCTCCCTCATTCATCCCTACAAATTCCTTCCTGAATGTAAGACATTTTATGGGTTAGCCATTTTATACCTCCTATCACCAGCACTATCGCTGCTGAAGGTAAGATGGTAAAAGTGACTATTTGAATAATATAAAGGAGAACAGCAGTACCACTTTTTAATGCATACAACTATATCCAGAATTCCTGCTTCTGTTTCACTCACAATCAAGATGCAGCTGCTGGTGAGGCAGAAGTTCTCTGTTCCTTTATGCTCTTTTGCCTCATCAGACCTATGAAAACCTCACAGGTATAAGGCAGTTTATATACTATCACCATGGACTAAAATATTTTTCCAGAATTATTTCACTCCCACCTTATTCTTCCTTCCTTACTTTGACATATCAATTATCTCTCATTATATGTAGATTGCAAGCTCTGCAGGACAGAAATTACTTTCTTTCTATACTTTTGTATGACAGTTGTACAGAACATGATGCAGCTGTAAAGCTTGAATCCTTAGATTCTACTGCAAGGTAAATAGGCATCTCTAACCGAGAGAACGGGCATATTTGCAGCACATTGAACTCGTGCTAGAGAAACAGGGCAGAGTCAGACTAATGTAGATCATCACAGGTGGATCCTGCAAGAAAAAATGTTGGATTATTTATTCTGTTGCTCCTTGGTGTTCCACTGATCACAGAAAAGCTGTTGGTTTTTAACCAATGTTGTAATTGTTTGAGGTTCTTTTTTTTTCCTCTCTGTACATTTGATTTCCTTGCTGAGGACAAGGAATCATGGATCAGAAGACATATCCTGCTTTTTAACCCATTTATAATACAATGGTTGGAAAAATGGAAAAAAAAAATACTTAGAGTGAAAGAAGATTACAGGAACAGTGGATCATAAATATTCTATTTTTTCATAATACATTCAAACTTACACTGTAGCTCTGCAATACTGCTTGGGGCTTTCAGTATTAAGTGATGTTTTATGTGATTGCATTAGTTATCTTTTTTTTTTTAAAAAGTTTAATATATTTTTGTTAGTGCACCGTCAGATAGCTAATAAGGTATAAAAAAAGTCATTAGCTTAACCTCAGAAAGATATCTTAACTAGTGAACTATAAAATTCTGAGCTCTTTTAAGCATCACCTGGAGAACTGGGAGGCATCTTCCATCTCTTTAATTCAAAAATCTGAAATTGAATATCCTGCTATACTTGAATAAGCAAATAATGAGTGCTGCTTATGCAGTTAGCTCACAGATGTGGTCACTGCAAGAAAGGGCAAGAAAGAAGAAGCATATGTGACCAAAAAATTGAAAAGATATTAATGAGATTTCAAATGCAAAGTGAAAATCTGAAGTCGTCATACACTTAAAAGAGACTGAAACTAAAGAGGGTTTTTTTTATTTCATGTTTTTATATAAAGTCATTATGTAAAGAACTGTGTCATCTCATTAAATAACCCCAGTTGAGCAATTTGATCTGCACAGCTGAACATGTATATCCAAAGAGAGCCCATGGGATTCTGCATAGGTTGCAAGAAGAAAGTTACGAGATGAATTCATCAAATTTTGTTTATATTCTGTATAACTTTATAATTAGCATTGTTTACATATCTGTATCTGTCTATATAGATACATACACACACACACACAGGTAAAGGCTGATCATTTGCAGTGGCACGTTGTTAAATACTGAAAAAATCAAGCAAGCACAGTTATAGTTCACTGAATATGGCCTATTTTAAACAGAAGAAACTTCCTCAGAAAAAAACCTGTATAATGGATTCAAATCAAGATTCCATACTTTGCAGTCCAACTTAGTCTCCTTTGTTTAGTCTGAAAAGCTACCGAGCGTACAGGGTAGCGAGGGATAGCCAGTGGCTGAACAATATACTGCAAGTTAGCATACATTTAGATATAGCTGACATTAAAATATAGAGTGACAATGTAATTTAAAAACTTTTGAATAGAGATCTAGTAGATCAGAATTGCAAATTTGTTAAAAGATATGGAATAAATTATTCCAGATGTGGATTAATATTTGCTTGAATTTGAACCCATGATTTTGTAACTCAAACCCTTCCTCATATTCTATCTCTACGATTTACAACAATTCTTTATTCATTACCAAGGCAAAGATATATCAGAAACATGGGGAAAAAATATACGAAGTCTTTTCTCACCTTTACTACAGCAAACCTTTATCATATTTTACAGTCCTTATCCAAAAATAGACAGGCCTTTTCTACTTATCTTCTTAAACATACAGTAGAAATAAGGCCAGTTATTTTACTACTTCTGTTCTTAAATACTCCACTGCTTTCTTGTCCATTTTACCATTACATCTCAGATGAAATCTCAACTTATTTTACATGCTCCTAACCCATTTTTTGCCATTGCAATTATCTCTGTGAGTACATTATATGTATAAATAAAGCATTTGGAGAGTGAATGCTTATGAAAAGATGATACAACAAGAAAAAAGCATGCTTTAGTATGTGAGCCAGATTCTCCACAGCTACCTTACAACAAAGCATAGAATCAAGTAATAGCAATGCTGTACAACTGGCAGCATAGTTTGATCTCATGTAAAAACAGGATTTTTTTTCCCCCTCTCCATTTTCTTCAACGGAACCATCAGCGACGAGAAAATAATATAGCTGGTTTTTATGCAAATTTTAACAAACCCTACATAATTCGTTAGAATAAGCTACTCTTTCTTAAAAAACCTGTCTCTCTGTGAATGAATACAGTTAAACAGAAATTATTCTTACTTCTGCCTTTGGACGTATTCATACATGCTATGCATTCCTTGCTGTCTGGTCATAGATACAAAATTAATTCAAAGGAAGGATGTATTTTAATTCTGTGACTTCAGAGTAGTAGGGTGCATGTCAGAATGTATGCAGACAGCCTCAGTCCTACAGCTATTGCCTTTTCTGCTTTTCATAGGTTTACATCAGTTGACCAACAGCTCGATAGCCTGCATTTCAGTTTCTTGAATCTCAGACCAGTAAGGACCATCTTTCTTATTTCTGGAAGCTGCACTTGGTATTTGAATACTTTAAGATCAATGCATTTAGTGCTGACAGCTGTTTATCACACCCAGCTAAGAAAAAGTTCAGCTGAAAAAACCTTCTGCTGTAAGAAGAGCTGTTATGTATCCTAATTGATATACAAAACTAAATACCTCTACTCTATAGCAGGAACTAGCAAGCTGCCACATCAACAAGATGGAAAAGAAGAAATAAAAGCCTGCTGTTCATGAAAGATTGTGGGACTCCACTCTTCAGTCTTTGACAAACGTATCCTGGAGTGAGTTTGTTGTGCTTGGATGATGAGAACTTGGCCACACCATCTGTTTTAGAACAGAGTTTAGTTAAACACAGACCTATGCAGGTGCTGACTATAAGCAACCTGATCCATCCAGCTACAGTGAGCTGAGCAGCAAAGATATGTGTTGGAGTTCTGCTAAAGATCTAGATGCCTGCACCTACCACATGGCTTGTGGTTTTTCCCCACAGGGAAAGCATCACCTCTCTCGACCTGCTGGGGATGCTCTGCCTAATGCAGCCCAGGAAGCTGTTGGCCGCCTTTGCTGCAAGAGTGCATTGCCAGGCCATGGTCAACTTGGTGTCCCCCAGAGTCCCCAGGTCCTTTTCTGACCAGCTGCTTTTCAGCCAGTCAGCCCTCAGCCTGTGCCAGCGTATGAGGTTATTCTTTTCCAGGTGTGGGACTCTGCATTTCCTTTTGTTTGAAATTGTTCTCCAACATGCTTCACCTGCGGTAAACTATCAAATTAATTTGTACCACAAAGACCTGTGCACAAATGATGAACTGAGTCTAAGAAATAGTATCACAGCAAATGCAGTTAGAGGGGAGGAAAGAAAAAAAAAGAGGAAAAAAGAAAAAAAAAATTTGGAATAACCTTGCAGAATGACAGCAGGAATAAGAAGTTGTCAATCGTACTCTGAAACAGTGGTAGCATATTCTTCATTCAGCTTGTAAACTTCTATCATAAAATTATGCACGTGCCAAAGGAATTGCAGGACACATACTTGAAATACTCCTTTTCCTTTGCAGATTTCATCCTAGAAGTATGATCAGGTTTTAAAAAACATCAAATACTTATAAAATGTTCACCTTCACAAACTAAGTTTTCATTCAAATATTCTATGTATTATAAGCAGAGCTGACAAGAACAGCTATAAGTAGAGGCTACTAACCACTTTCCGTGGCAGGACTCTCTCTTCAGTTGATTATAGTTATATCTCTTGTTGACCCAACGCTGATTTTTTTTTTTTTTTAAATATGTCATTTAACATATTTCTGCTTCTTCCAAGAAATAAACTGATTTTACTGAAGGGATCATCCTGATATGAAAATATTCAGATTGTTCTCCCAACTGAATATCCTCCTATTTCACTAAGTTAAAAGCTTCCAAGAATCTCAGTTCACACGTATACAGTAGCAACTTGTTAGATTTGAATAATCTCCAACAGTAGATACCACTCAAAGATGTTCCCTCAAATTAATCCTCTTGGATGTGCTGAGTCCTTTGCTACAGAGTCTCAAAAGTGAGAACAGGGACACTGGCAACACAGAAGAGAGAATGATACCTTTTTCTAGTGTATAGCAAAGCAAAACCATACGTTCAAACATCATTCCTCCCTACATCATCCCTTAAAATAATCATGCAAACTTAAAGAGTCCCCTTCCTCTATTCATATCGGAAGTAAGCTCATAAAAGGTATCTGCAGTCATTAAAGAAGTATTTTTGCACATTCACTGCGGACAATCATTTTACACCTTTGGGCATTTAAGTGTATGCTAGGATAAATGAAAATGAATTTCAATTGAGACCTAGCTCTACAGAGTAAGGTCCATTACAAGAGAAGCAGAATCCCATATTGACTTCAGATGCAAAAGTAGAACTGTCAACAATTGGTTGCAGCTGGTAAATAACAAAGAAATTGAGAAATTCCATATAGAAGCACCAAATACTGCCAAGCCAACATGCAAATGTAATGTGCAAATATACATAGAAACACATAGGGAAAAAGAAATAGAAATAACTGAGCATTTACAAATTCTCTCCTGAATACCTACAAAGCATTTACCCCTAAGGATGTTTCAGTCCTAAACACTTAAAGATTTTGGCCCATGCTGTGTTCTAGCTAGCACTGAATTTCTGAATAGACCAAAGCTAGCAACGGATTCCGATTCAACAGTCAATCCCACTGACAAGCTGTAAGGAGACAGAGAACTACAGCAAATTCAATACTTTTGCCCTTGGAAACACGTCCACTAATTTCCTTTGCAATTACAAGACAATAAAATAAATGAGATAGAATTACAGTTGGATGCATATGAGTTTGCAGTTTTAGTACCACCTGGCTTAAAACTAAAAATATTAATTACAAAATTCCACAAAAATTCTATTAAAGTTCTAATGTGTGCTACTGAAAGAAAAGCAAGTAGTAACTATGTATCTGAACGTTCAAGTCCTCATTACCATCACTATCTGCAAGTGAGTTCAAATTACAAGCTTCTAGCTGAAAAGTAGAACTTGCTCTCTAAATCGCTTTGAGTTTCACATGACACACAGCGACATAGTCAATGTACCTAAATATATTTCCTGGAGAGGATTTGAAAGAGACCACAGCATGTATTTCAGGGGGCACCAAAAAAAACCCCAAAAAGAGAATAGATCTGAAGTAAAGTGCTCCAACCAGTAGCCCCCCTGCATTTCTCACAAAACTATGTATTGCTATGTGTATTAAATATCTAGGCTGTTGCTGGCTCAGAGCATGTGGAGAAATGATGGCATATGTCTTAATCTGTACAATTATCTATCAACCAAAGCAAAAGACAACGTTATCAGATATAAAATATCATTCAGTAGGGAAGAAGCCGTATATTTAAATACTGGCATTATGATTTTTAAAGAAACAAGAGTACAGTAATGAAAACCAATCAGAACCAAAGAATAAGTTCATTGATTTTTGTCATTTATTTTGCTGTTCTTTCCATCTTCTTCAGCTTAGTTTTCCTATCAATTGTTTTGCCAATCAATCATAATTAACGATTCCATCTGGCACAGATTAAATAATTGTTCACCTAGAAGAAAGGGTAGCACCCTATCGAACGTGCATAGGTTTTCCAGGAATACTTCTACTACATTGCTGTGATTTAGCCCCAGTTGGCAACTAAGCACCACCCAGCCGCTCACTCACCCTCCCCCCTGATGGGATGGGGAAGAGAATCTGAAGAGCAAAAGTAAGAAAACTCATGGGTTGAGATAAGAACAGTTTAATAATTGAAATAAAATAATAATAATAAATGGTAATGAAAAGGAAAACAATGAGAGAGAGAGAGAGAAAGAGAGAGAGAGAAACAAAACCCAAGGGAAAAAAACAAGTGATGCAACCGCTCACCACCTGTTGAACAATGCCCGGACAGTCCCGAGCAGTGGTCACTGCTCTCCGGCCAACTGCCCCCAGTTTCTATACTGAGTATGACAGCATATGGTATGGAACAGCCCTTTGGCCAGTTTGGATCAACTGTGCTGGCTGTGCCTCCTCCCAGCTTCTTGTGCACCTGGCAGAGCATGGGAAGCTGAAAAGTCCTTGACCAGTGTAAACACCACTCAGCAACAACTGAAACATCAGCTTGTTGTCAATAGTATACTCATACTAAAATCCAAAACACAGCACTATACCAGCTACTGGAAAGAAAATTAACTGTATCCCAGCCAAAACCAGGACATGCATTCAGTGAATCCATTCCCTATGTTTTCTTTTTTTCTTTTAAATTCATTTTCAGTCCAAGAATTTCCAGGGCAACATAACCTTGAAGTTTAATGAATTAACATAGAAAGAAGTTTCTTGTTAGAATTCTTTTCAAAGTACTACAGTTGTGAAGAACAAAACATCATCTGAATTGAGACAAGATACGCAGCTGAAAGCAGTTTCCAGCCTCAGGAATAAAAAGCACATTAAAGAGTGAAATGTAAGAAATAGTTAGAATACAAGAAATAATAATAAAAAATTCCTTTTCACTTTAGTGTATATCTAGCTGCTGTCTCCATATAAATGCATCTGGATACCTAATGCAACTGAGGCAACTGGAAAAAAGTTTATCCTGAGAAGACAAACAGATTTTCTGGTAAGAATCTCTCAAATAATTGACAGCAACAGTTTATCTTCAGAAACAGTTAATGCAACAGAGAAATAGTTGATCAGTGCTAAAGCCTGAGTTATGACTTCTCTAATGTGAAGACGTTGGGGACAAGCAAAGGCAAGGATCTGTTCCTAGAACAGACTGGCTGACAAGGCCCTTGGAGTGCATCATGTTGTATAGCTGACTGTCAGCACGTCAGGTTAAGCAGAATAAGGCTAGGGACTAACTCCTTGTTGGTACCTGGAAGACAGAATTAACAGGAGCCAAGCATCACAGACCACGATAGAGATCACTAAACAGATATGGTTACATTGAGGCACTCACTCCAATGCTCTAATGACTTAGTAAATAAGTTCTGCAGCACCAAGAACCTCATGGACTACAGCAGCACAGGAAATTAATGTTTCCAAATTCATAGGAACATTCTTAAATTTTGTTGTGGTTTAGCCCCAGCCAGCAACCAAGCCCCACCCAGCCGCTCGCTCACTCCCCCCCAGTAGGATGGGGGAGAGAATCAGAAGAGTAAAAGTGAGAAAACTCATGGGCTGAGATAAAGACAGTTGAATAAGTAAAGCAAAAGCCACGCACACAAGCAAAGCAAAGCAAGGAATTCATTCTCTACTTCCCATGGGCAGGCAGGTGTTCAGCCATCTCCAGGAAAGCAGGGCTCCATCACGCGTAATGGGTACTTGGGAAGACAAACGCCATCACTCCGAATGTCCCCCCTTCCTTCTTCTTCCCCAGCTTTATATGCTGAGCATGACGTCATGTGGTATGGAATAGCCCTTTGGCCAGTTTGGATCAACTATCCTGGCTGTGTCCCCTCCCAGCTTCTTCTGCACCTGGCAGAGCACGGGAAGCTGAAAAGTCCTTGACTAGTACAGCAACAACTAAAACATCCCTGTGTTATCAACACTGTTTTCAGCACAAATCCAAAACATAGCCTCATACCAGCTACTATAAAGAAAATTAACTCTATCTCAGCTGAAACCAGGACAAATTTCTAGGAAAATCCCACATTTTCAGAGCTGACCTCTGAGAAACTGTAAATACATATATGGTAGATGATGGCAGAGGAAGTTTTTTTAATGACTGAATTTCCCCACAAAAATCAAAAATCTAAAAGAGATAAGTGTATGAATTAGTTAAAAAGATACATCCACTATATATATATATGTATATTTTGTTGTTTTCAACAATGCATTTATAAGTTACAGTCTTTGCTACATTAAAGGTACTATCTCTGCTTAGTGGGATAGAAATTATATAGGATAAAGTCCTCAGATCCCACTGAAATCAAGGAGAGCTTTACTTTGGTTTATTCACAGCCAGAGCTTCATTCACAGGGCTTGTAAGGAGAAATTTCCAGCATGCGCAGATGTAGTGCATCTAAGTCAAGTAGCCACATCTTTTCAGTCCCCTGCCTCTGTTATTTCTTACATCATCACTGATATTTCCACTAAAAGTTTTCCTGAATCAAAGTTTCTTCTAACAACATGACCCTTCATCAGTATGAAACACATCTAAATAAGATGACATATTTAGATGGTGGGTAAATCCTTAACGCCAACACAAACAACTTCAGAGGAGGGAAAATGTCGTTTCATTCTTAAAAGGAGAGAAAAATACCAACTGATAAAATGGTCAAACAGGGCTTGATCACAATTTATTTCTGACCTTTTAATGTCTTCTGTTCTCAATGATTTTCTGTCATTTCTGCCTAGCTTGGACCTGAGACCTGTCCCAGAGGTATTTAGCTTTATGTTGCTACTTAACTTTCAACCTCCGTTTTCAGGATTGAAAGATAAGTAACTAATTGTCACCGAGATATCTGAGGGTTTATCAGCTGTCCAGATCTACCAAGTTGGAAAAAGCCCTACACTTGGAAACTTTTTCATATTCATTCTGTATGAAAGATAGTTTTATATTATAACTTGGTTATGGCCTGCTGCTGTCCGTGTCATTATCTAAGACCACGACGATTACCTGCCTGCTGTTCTGCTAGGCAGCAATCACTTTAATTTTAAACTTATCACTTCTGTCTTGAAGTGAAACAGAATAGATTCATGTGAAAATCTACTACATATAAAAAAACATGCACCTCTATATTATTACCTTCCTCTTCAAGTGTGACCGGTTGTTATACAAAGAAACGTTTTCTGTTTCTGTTTCTATGTGCCCACCTAGAACACACAAAATGCTGGCAGTGTATGGAAAATTTCTCCACTGGTGTTTACACTGCCATGTGTTTTATCTTGCATCACCTTGCTTTTTATTTTTGCATATAACATCTGAGTGGCTGACAAAGCACAGACGTTGCGGGAAGGTAAAAAGAATGATTTGAAATACAATTCTGCATTTTGCTGTGCTTTAAAACAGGCATTTATGGGGACATATTAAACACTGTTGAGAAAAATGACTATTCAGAAGACAGACAGACACTAGCCCATACAGGTACACACGCGTACACAGATTACATCAAGATAACAGCAAAATGCTTAAACTATATGCTCATATTTTAGAAAAAGGGAAAAAAAAAATCCACACATCCGTCAAGTCTGTTGTTTATCCAGAGGAGTTATTGCCCTTGAGTTACATTTCTAGACCTTATTGAAGAACAAGCAATACATTGTTAACGTTTAGATCAATAAACAATTATTGTTCTTTGTGAGATGCTGAAAGGGGATTTAGAGAGTTTACAGGTAAGAGGCATAATTTACCAGCGGCTGTCAAACAACTGCAACACATTCTTTCTCTGCGCCCCCCTCCCCTTTCTATTTGTCCAGGCTTCAGCAAAGACCACGTCTGGTATTAGCCGGCTCATTGCCCCGTGGTGTGACACACACCCACCATGGGACCAGCAGGCTCCCTGCCTTCCTTTCAACGGCAAGTGCGGCTCTGGCAGGGGTTTTGAACGCTTCTTTATCTGAGGCTCCCCAACAGCTATTATTCACCTGAACTATTGCTTCATCAACTTGTAATGATCTTAGCTTTTAAATAAAGTAAGGAGATCAGCTGACAAGTTCACATCCTTGCAAACACATAAATAATGCTGGGTACTAAAGAGCTTTTTCTAAACTGAAAAACAAAACAAGCTCTCCACTTTCTTTAGAAGTCAAGTAATTAATGTCGCCAGCCACAAGCATTTTGTAAACAATGAATGGCCTGAAATCTCAAACACCGTGCCTGTTTCCCTTGTTCATACCCACAAGCTCGTTTTTACACTCGTCCACTTATAATGGTGTTTGTACAAAAAGCTCCTGGAGTGGGAAATTTTAGCCTTTTCTAATAATAAGGTTATCGATCAGCTGGCTTTAGTAACACCAGTATAGTGTCATCCTGTTTCTTTCTCCTCATTTTCTCACTTACCTAAAGAATCTTTCTTTTAAAAAACATCCCCTTCCTCTGCCTTGTTACTGCCTTCACAAGGCTTAGTTAGATCAATTGCATCAAGAATGAAGCTTAGATCCACGAGCATGGTAGGATCTATAAAATGGATCATAAATTGTTTCTGAAAGAGCTTAGTAATGATAGTTTGCTAACACCTGCTACTACTAAATTCTCTTCTGATGTTTAGAACCACAAGAACAACTAAATCTCAGAAAACCTTAATAACAATGTGTCACCAAAACCAGTTATTTTGAAGTGAGTAAAATAGGAGCCTAATTGTTGTTCTCTATAGGTCACTGGTGTTATTAAAATAGCAGCTAGTGTCCTCAGACCAGATTCTGCTTTCCCTTGTTTTGATACATCTCTATGGTTGTATTCAGGTGCCCCAGGGCCATTTCATGGGAACAAATCAGTACCTTGTAAACGTGCAACAACTTCCACTCAAAACACTGATCTCAAAGTGCTATGCAAGCATTAAAAGTCCAGTTAATGTTGTTATGTTTTGTGGATAAAGGAACAGAGTAGGAAGCTCATGTTTGGCTATTGAAAAAGACTTTGCAAAAACTCTGGATAAAAACCCAGGAACCCTAACTAATCTGACCCCAACCTCTGAACATGGAGTTGGCAACAGCTTCATACTTCACTGCTAGCTAAGAGTTACTCACCTTGCACCAGTCTAAATACATTAATGCATTACATCTTGTACTCCATCTTGTGACATTAAGTACATTTTGTATGTGTTGTATATGTGTATGTAACCTTGTGCTCTTCTCTCCTCAGTTTGTTTCATGGGAAGCAAAGTGTGAACCTACCAGATGATCTGACATATCAATATTCACTACCTTCCACAGAAATCTACATGAAACAGTAAAGAGCAGCAGCACACCCTTTACCATACAGACAATAAACTTGTGGTAGGAATTATCTCACCTTAATAAACAAATAAGGAACAGTACATCAACAGAATTTCCCACCATATATATATTTTTAAGGTATCACAGGTTAGCATCGTCTTCCCCATCTCTTTATCAGTGTCCCCCAACAATCAATTAGAGCGATAAGATTTAAAAAAAAAAAAAAAAAAATTAAAGAGTGAGTCAATTTTACATTGGGATTTTAGAACCCTTCCCTTGATCATTTCAGAGGTTCTGAAAAAACAATGAGAATTCAAACCACGTAATTTCTCAAATGGTCGTGAGGGTTCCTCATACAGTCACTTGATGTGACAAGTGAGGTTTTGAGAAAAAAATAAAAATATTTTTAGATTTGATAAGAAATCTCAAGTGTTACTAATGCTACACCAGAGAGGTCTGGCTGCAGAGAGGTCTGTAGCCAGAGAGGCTACAGCCATTATCACATTACTGTAGATATGAAATAATATTGGTGATGCATACACTGTGAGAACTGACTCAGCCTTACTCCTTTGGCAAGCCACACATCAGAGAGGGAACAATATCTCTAGAAAAAGCTGAAGAAATCGCACGTTCCCCAGGGCCAGGGTGACATGCTGACCATGAGATGTTGCTTCTGCTATCGGCTGGTCGTTCCAGGGGAACACCTGCATCCCTCTCCATTTTCTCCACTCCCCAAAGTGGATCTAGCAAAAAAAGAACAGGGCCACATCACCTACAGCGTTTCTACTAATTTGGCAATACTAATTCAGCTGTAGGGAGAGTGGTCCTCCTTAGTGCTGCTGCATGTTCCATGTCTGTTACTTCACATAAAATATATCACATACACCCTTATTGCTTGTGGTCCCCCCTCCTCCCCACCTTAGTTTCTCCTTTTCTGTCATGGAGCTTTTGTCCGGGTGGATTTGGCGGTTGAAGGGGGGGTGGGGGTTGTCCCAGGACTACTGGTTGATTCCTAGCCATGTTCTTTATGAATTGGTACAACATTATTTTGAATATCTTTTGTCTTGAGGGTTGTGTACACACTGTAGCTCATCTCTCTTCACCAAGCAATGTTGTACATCCAGGCATCTCAGATAACCTCACTGTTGAACACCTTCTGTGACTGCATAGCTCACTCTAAAGGAATTGAATGCTGGTAGGTTTCCCATGCTTGCACGACAGGGTCACCACACCCCTGGAAGCACCGTAGACACCTGATAGGAGTGATCAGAGAAAGCAGCTGCAGCTGCACAGGCGCTGCGGGCAGGGGCCAGCGGACCTGCAGAGATGCAGACTGGACCGTGAGCACATTGTGCAGTGGCTGCACAGCCTGGATGGATGTTCAGACAGAGGGGGCAGCTGGCTGAGGACATTAGTGCTAGCACCTTACGGTGCAATGGCTCATTCCCCCCCGCCCCTAGTAGTTTTCTGCTTTGACTCTTGGTTCAACAACCATTTTTCTCTGATGGTCCATTTTCTTGCCAGTGCCCTTCACTCTCTCTAGGCTATAGATGTTGCTGCGCATACCTCATGCGCATACCTCCCCTCTTGCACCAACCTTCTGTAGGGATGTCTTTCCCTAACCAGAATGCACTACAAAAGAAGGAATCAAAGAGCAGCTGTTGATATTTATTCATTCCCACTTCAATTTGCACTGACTGATTCATCAGCTTTCCAATCCACCCCTCTTCTCTCTCAGTGAAGAGGCAGAGGCATTTTGGGAATATCCTTTTGGTGGATTCAAATACCAGGAGCAAGGATAAAACAAAGTACCTTCCCTGTGAAATCTTGAAAAGACAAACAATCTCAGTAGCGGAGTTACCACACAACTCAGGGCGGTACTATGCAATCAAGCAAAAGAAAAATATAAATTTTAAGGCAGAACACAGAGAAGAACTACATGATATTCTTTAAGGCAGTATGTTTGTACTTCATAATTTACCTGTGAGTTTTAATTTTTTTTAAGACAGTTTTTTACATTTCTTAGAAATGCAGAAAATCTTTGCACTTTGTTATCTTATGATCCCTGCTGAATTTTTTCCTTCCTAAATGATCTGCAATAATCACTTCAGATTACCTTGATGATTGATAAACTATCACCCAAACATCAATGGACTTGATAGATTACTATTGAGTTCTAAGATGCTTTATGCAGCACAAAAATAACACAAATCAGCAAATGATCCCTGAGAAGCAGATTCAGCTCCATAGGATATCACATAGGATCTCTTTTTCAACAGTCACAGAGAAATTGTTTCCAAACTGTACTTAAGTCTGAGGCTTGCAACATCTCCTGTAAGTATTTATATCAATAGGTCTCATAGAACATATACCTCACACTTCTTACATTTTTTTAGTATTGACACTGTAACAGCAGAATGGCCACATGGACTACATGAAGCCACACATGTGGCTTATATTTGAAAGAGCATTTTTTGGCACATACCCTTTAAGTAGCTATCCATGTAATAAACATGCATAATTATTTTACATTTCCATAGCTGTGAGATGCAGTTTCACTTATTTTGGAAAAATCTCGCGATACGCTTATGTTTCCATGAGCTCATCAGGCAGTAGGATGTTCCTTTCCCTGAGAACTGGAAGTCCTGGCATTTGCACCCTACGCTTTCCAGCCCTTTACATTTGTCCGTACTATCGGAATAATTCAGAAAACAACCAAATTGAAAGACAGCATTTAGTCTGGGGAAGATTAAAGACTACCTTTTCAGATTTTGGTGTGTATTTCACGTATGTTGTATGTGTGTCTCAGAATAGATTTGGAAGTGTATTTCTGCTTCTACCAGGTAATCCTTTAAAACTTTACCAGCAACATTTACTGCTGTGGCTGCTGTCAAGTAGTTGGTTCTCTGTCAGCTAAGCAGACCATTAAGTCATGTTTCCTTGCCTCACAACACTCTGTATCATTTTTACTCTGTCTACTTGTCGATACGATAAGTAGGACAAGAGTGAATGCATGAGGGTGCGTGTCTGACGTTTTTTGCAATGGATAATTCAGAGCATCTTAAACATTTCAGGTGCATCAAGTATAACTTAACACACTGTAACATGGGTTGCTTAACAAAAGAGAAATCAGCAACTCAAAGATGTTTCACTAACGTAAAAAATATCTAAGACTTCTAAATGGTAAAATTTGTATTTTGGTATGAATCATTTTTGGAAGCATATTCTCCATCTTTTCCTTTTCTTTTTTCCCTTTTAAACAAGCTTAGGAAAGCATGACTGGTTTATTATACTTTCTTCACTGCAGGAATAGGTGAAGATAACATTTCCTCCTGTCTAAACAGAATTCCTTTGGTACCAACCTCCTATTTCCATTTCTAGAAAGAACAACTACTTCAAAAGTCAGACTTTGAATTTATGATTTTTTGGTTGCTATGCTGTCTCATTTAATATTAAACTCTTGAACTGTTGAAAAAATAATCAAAAATGTTTTTTTGCATGTTGCTTTAAACATGAAACATTTACTGCAAGTGTTTTTTAATTAACTTTTCTGACTTTGGACTATTAAGTCTTTCCAGGCTCCTTTTGCCTGTGATGTGTAACCAGTAGAGGACACTGGAGAGAGGGATGGGGGGGGGGGGGGAGAGAGAGAGAGAGTAAAATGCCAGCTCTGTTGAAATCACTGCCAAGACTTCCATCAGCTTTAACAAGGGTATAAGATCATCTCAAATAGCTGTCACAGGTGTCCTTGTCCCACCCACAGGCATGTGTAAGGGCATGAACTGTCCTGAAAAAAAACCCCAAACACTGGTTCAAATGAGAATGGGAATATAAGTTTCTACTGAATGATCCAAGAAACTGTTTGGAGAGGTCTTTGGTTTGCTACTTGTCATTTTCTTCCTTGTTTCTCTGACTTCTTTCCTCATAACAAGTCTCATTGTAACAAAAACCTGACACCATTACAGCTGCTAAGAGGTTTGTGATATTTCTTTGTCTCTACTGGACTGAGTTAGGAAAGCTTCAAGGTCATTTTCAAGATAAACCTGATCTTCCCCTGCTTGTCATTACAGGGGTGATAATATGTTGTGACAGTGAAGCATCGGTGATAACCCACTGCAAAATAAAATGCCCACTATATATTTCTTGACAGTATGACATCACAAAGATATACCTACAATGAAATATACATTATTAAATTTATGTAATGCCTAAGTCTACTGTCTATTCAGATCAATGCCACAAATTTAAACAGTGTCAGTAGAGGCAGGATTCCTAACAGAAATAATTATACTTGTAACTCATGAGGGTTGTTCTTCTGTATCACTGTTTCTCATTTTGAAAGGAAAAATACATTTCATTATGGTTTTGCAAATACCTACTATTTATAATGCCTATATTTTATGAGAGGACAATTTTTCCTGACTCTGAAAATTCTGCCTTTCTGTTTGTGGTTGTTTCTATTGTAGGTGTATAGTTGTGCATTCATCAGTAGAATCATCATATTCTTATTTCATGGAGCAGTGGAGACACACTTCCCTGACCTTCAGCTTAAAGAAATGGTGCACTTTTCCTTGTGAACTGAGATTAGGCAAAAAGATAAGGGAAAAGCATCAAAATATCTATCAACGTCATGAGCAAAATACTGAAATAAGACTGAGTTCCCAAGGTTTAGGCCTGTTCTCTTTGCACCTCAAATTGATAAAAGGCTTTCGAAGAAATAAGAACTGTTGCTAGAAAAAGTATTTTTCTCTTTAAGAGCACAGATAGGAATTCAGACAGATGCTTTGGCATTTTCTTACAAATCGATGGTAGCCTCCCAGACTGGGGTTTTTTCAGTTATACATTGGCTGAAGTTTTCTGAATGGTAGAAATCTAAATCAAGTGACAATGTGTCCTATGATGACTAATACAAATGTAATGACAGCCTATGCCACAAGTAAGATAAATAAAATCTTTTTCTACAGATGCATGTAAAGTTCACTTTTCCCAGCCTTTGAGTATCTGTATTTGAGCTCTTCATGTGGGATTTCCTTAAAGGATATTGCAAGAACGAGGGATGTGATTGACCTTGACTTAGAGTAGGCATCTAAAATAAATCAGACTAATCACAGTCTGCTTCTCTCTAGCATCCAAACAGGCAATCAAGACAACTAGCTAACAGAATTAACTGATATATTCCAAGCAACTTAAAAGAAAGTCATTTCACGGAGCCTTAGGAGTACAGCCTTTTCAACTCAGTAGTTGTTGAACAAACTCACAGTTTGGGAAGACATTCAAACATCTTCCTAAACTTCTTATGCCTGGACACTCAAGCCTCTCCTGTACAATATTGCTGTACCACAAAAAAATGTGAAACGTTGAGATTAATATATGACTGTGGTTTGAGTCCTTTCTAGTAGAATGCAGGCAAAATGTGCTGAATAATAAATTGAATCTCTGCCGCAAAACACAGAATTGCTCTTTGTCACTGAAAAGTCCACGGTTAATCCTAATTACACATTGTTTTTCAACATCTGCAGACAACCACTAGGCAAAAAAGTCAGCAGCCATACAATGGCTCACAATATGCAAAGGCTACGTATATTCTCCCTGACACATGATCACTTACCTTCCGTGGGGATGGCGGAGAGGCTGGAAGAGTGACTCCACAGGTGCTCAGTCACTGGCTAAGGTTGAAACGGAATCTCAGCAAAGATGACTTTTTGGCAGGTGGAGGATAGAGCTCTGAAAAGCTTGCAGCAAGATACATGCTCACATGATGGATATTATGCCACATTTACTCAGTTTATCATATACTTAGGGAATGACTTTGGATTTCTCACTGAAATTAAGTTCTCCGAATAGTGATATTGTTATTAGCTACTATTTCCTTCCATGTAGTAGTCTAGATCCCACTTTGACAAAAGAAAAAAGAGTATATAACCTCTGTTTTGTTTCATCACAAATTTTTGGTTACATTACCACAGTGTGTGGGTGGGTTTGTTTATTTTTTATTTATTTAAAAAATCACCTCTTGGGAAGCTCTAACTGCTGCTGAACACTGTATTTCATCTTCCCAATACCACAAACTAATGAATACACATACTAAAATCTCTCTTCCACTCTGCACATGAGAAGTAACTGAGATGAGAAGGATAATAGCTTTGAACTTTTAATGGCCTAAGGTGTGAAAAATTACCTCCAATTCCAGGATGCAAACCAATAGTTGACAGTCAGGCTCTGCTGGATGAGCCAACCTGACCTATACAGAAAACAGTTTTCTTAGGCCCTGAGACAAGAAATCCTGTACGAAGAAAGGACTACTTTCCCCTTGAAGCACAAAGTACATTTTTATGACCTTGCGCACACTAACGTAAATACAGAACAACATGTGTAATTTAAAAAACCTAAATCCCTATCAAAACATAACACTTCACTGTCCTCTGAGGAGACAACGAGAGAACAAACAGCATCTGACAGATATTTAGTCACATTGCTTAATGTGTAAAGTCCAGCAATAGAAGAGTGCAGCAGTAAGGGTGGTGTAAAAAGAACCAGGCAGATATTTCCAGCTTGTTCCCTGAAATTAAGATCCAGGGGGAAAAGTGAGGAGAGGGAAAGAAACTGCTTGCAGTGAAAAGATTTGTAAAATTACCTATTTTCTAACAAAATAAAGCATAATAATGCATTTTGACCTGCAGTTAAAAATGAACAAATGATTAAATAGCTTGGAAAATTTTATGCTTTTCTTTAGAGGTCATTCTAACACAAAAGACATTGTGTAAAAGGAAAAGGAAAAAACAAAATCAAAACAACCTCTCCAGTCCACTTCCAAAATTACTTTGCCTTAAATAAAACTTCAGAACTAAAATGCTTTAAAACTTCTACAAAACTTTTTCTCTTGCATTTTTGCTTCTCCATAACTGGAGAAGTAAAGTGGAGGTAAGTTTTTGCTTCTTCACAACCAGATTTTTCCCAAAATTACACTTTGTTAAATAGACTCAGTTCTGTAAGATGGACAAAAGACCAATGACAGACCAGTCTTTGCTTGGAACAATTTTTATACTTCTGCCTCACTCCTAATTTCAAATTCAAGAAAAGCCTAGCCAATTACAGGCACTGTAATTGTATATTGTGTAATAGTGTGTATACACAATATTAATTGCAAAGAAAAGAACTGACAGAAGAACAGTATTGTTCTGAATAACACACAAACCTGGAAGCAGAAAATCATTACTACGGTTCTAAATACACTAAAATTTGGCAAGGTATCCAGCAGGGTTTTGAGGTTTTTTTGATGGAGTTTGTTTTATGGAGACAGTTACTTCCTTGTCAATAAGAAGTAATTAATGTTGAAACCTTCCAACAAAGCTTACTTTTGACCAACATTTGAATTTTTGACTGAAATTTGGTTTTGGGTCTGTCTGTTCCTCAGCACACATCAGAATTTCCTATGGGGAACACACACCCCAAACTTCAATTTTTTTTCAGTTGGAGCATGAAACGTCCCTACTCTGTAGTATCTCTGCAGCATATTTTGGGAGTAATAGCTTTTGTGCGTGGTTTTGCTCTCTGGTTTGCGTTCTCCCTCAATGGGTAACTCCTCCATTGCACATGGCGAGCACCCGACTTGCCTGATGTGCAGCTTGCTCCCAGGCAGCACCTCCCAGGCTGCCCTCCCCATCTCAGCCGATCGGGCTGCTCCCAGTGCAGAAAATTCAGTCTTCTGGCTAAGTCACATCAAAGATTAGCTCCTTCCGAGATACTTAAAAAAACTGCCTGCCCAACTTTTTGCTCTTTTAGGGCTTAAGCATTCCAGACTCCTAATCTCTTCTGGACTTGGCAGGCTACCTAGAAAATAAATGCTATTGCCTCACATATGACTGAGCTGACCAGACAAGCAGGCAGGATCTTTGGACAGACGTGATTCTTTGCAAGGGAGGGTCCATTAGAGACCAGCCTTCCTTTGCCCTCACAAACAGAGCAGCAGCTCCCTGCTTGGGGCTACAGAGGGAACAGGATGCTGTCCCTAAGGACAAGTGGTTCGACTGGATGCGCATTTAAGCGGCAGGTGGATGGAGGCAGGAGGACAGAAAGCAAGAGCAATTTGCTTCTCTCTCCTCCTGCATTGCTAACAGGAAGAAATGCTTTCGAGCAAGAAGATCTAGGCTTCGTGTTATCTGCTCTTACTGGGGTATTCCCCACACCTGAAACTTTGTAATGCTGATGAGACTAGTAAAATGGACTGTTTGCAAAGAGATTCCATTTCCAGGTGAAATAATCTCATTTTTACTGCTAATTGCAAGAGTCATGGTGAACAGCGTGAAATTGCCCATCAATACCCAGTTTTCCTCCCACACGGTTTATTTTAGTGCTACTGTGCTGCAATTTTATTAGCATAATTCTTTTAATACTGGACACATCATTGTCACAACATTTTAAGCCTGTGTTAAACATACACACAAAAGGCCTGTTGATGCCAAACACAATACAGCCATTAATTCAGTTCTAAGACACAAACTCAAAAAGATAAAACCAGTACCTAATAAAATAATCAGATATTTTTGAGGAAGGACCCATGTTTATTTTCTGCTGTACCTATAACAGGGATGAGGTTTTTTGCTTTACAGGGTGAATATCTAGAATAAATGGGTCCATATTCTGCAGCCTTTGGAATATTTAATTGCATTTTTGATTTTGCAAGGCAAAAGCATTCCTGTGACAAAGTGTCAACTATGAGATATTATATGAAGGAATGTGACATGGCAAAAGGGACATGGCTGCTGGGGATTATGGCACAGCAATGAGTGTCCTGTTTGACTCAACTGCTTTTAATTAGAAATAAGGTTGTGTGAAGTGCCCATGAATTCATAACTTGTAAAGTTAAAATGAAAAAAAAAAAAAAAAAAAAATCAGTTGCTTCTTTAGGGGAGCAGTCGGTGAATCTTTTCCAGTGGTGTATTTCATATTCAGTACAGTGCTATGAAGCAGCTGAACCTAGCAATTTACAGACAGCAGAAGTTATTCTCGTCTCTATTCAGTTAAAAAAAAAAAAAAAGATCATCTATATAAATGCTTCTCCTCATTATCATGGGGATGATAGCTGTTTTAAAAACAAACAGAAAAAAAACACACGGGCATCTTACATGCTTATTTAAAATATTCAAAATGTAAAGTATTAAAGAAATCTCAGTGAGCACCACTAAAACTAAAAGAAGAATATTAATAAATTCCAGAGCCAACTGTTGTTTTTTTGTTTGGTTGGGTTTTTTTTTAACCCTTCAATTGTGGGGAAGAATTTAGAAAACATGAATGCACCTGAAGCACCTTCGTTTGTGACAACCTTCTCATTCATGGAATTAAACAGTGAATCCATGGAAGCATCACCCACATTTGCAGTGATACAGTATACTATGAAAGCATAAACTGATTTAGAAAGTCCATATTTTCACTTAGATAACAAGTATATTTGCTTTTTCCTGACCATACAGTGTATCAGAAAGCACAACAACAAAAGAAAATGAAAGAAATCTGTCATGGCGATTGTAAGGCATGCAAGAGTAAAACCTGATGGATGTGACAGTCTCTTTGCAATGACCCTTCTTTAGACCTACTGCCACCATTACCAACGTGAGTAACTGTATTCTCTCCTAAGATAAATGATTGTCACTGATAAGATGGAATGAATAGACAATCAACTACCTGATTGAAATTCCCCCTACTTTTTTGGTTTTTTTTTTTTTTTTGGTGGTACTGTTTAATCACTGGTTGGTTGACTGATTGACTGACTACCCGATTTGAAAGCAGGGTCACTTTCTGCCTTTGCTTTGGGTTATCTTCCTAACAATGGGGGCTCAACCATAGCTGGAGGCATCCGAGATCTTCTGACCTGTATTAAGATATTAAGATTTGAGAGTCTTGTATTCCTGATTCTCATAATAATGAGCTAGCTAGATACAAACAATGCTCATTTTCTGTACAGATAGATACAATCCACCCTCATTATAAATCTATTTTCAAAAGCCAAGGATATTGAATGTTATAACAGTAATGTCAGCTCTCATGATTTAATCATGAGGCACATGAGTTTTTCGTTTAAATTTGATGTTCTCATGATCTCAATATTTTTCATGCAAATCTTGTTATTTCTGCATCCTTTCACACTCTAGCTTAAATTGCTTGTCAATTGCATTGCTCTCCTTGAGTGCAGTGCTTCTGAGATTCACCAGTATGATTTTACACATCTATTTATAACTATTACTTTAGCATTTTATCTCTTAAAGAAGACGTTATACATCATCCAGAATCTCTTCACTGAGCCAGAGAAGTTGGAAGCAATATTTCGTTTTCCTTTTAGGGAAGTTGAATGCAGAAACAGTTTAATTATCAAGATTTAAATTAGCTCAACAGTAAGGCTGCTCAGAAGAACTGATGAGAGCAAAAGGACAACAGAGCAAAGAGAAGAGAGATACAACATACAGGAAGTTAATTGCAGTGTTGTGTTTCAAATATGCCTTTTAAGAAGCAGAGGAGAAGGCATTTTGTCTTTACTACACCTCAAAGCAGGATGTCTCTGGGGCTTAAATTAGCAGCAGTTTCTCCAACTCTTACTTTTGGAAATTCTCTCTCCCCACCCACCCATCCCACTAGCAGTTAGATTTTAGTGTCTTAACCCTGAAATGCCAAAGTCTTTCATTTCTGTGAGACTAAGACCATGGGACATATACCTAAGTCATGGCAATAGTTTTTCTTCTCTAAGCAAGGGTTCTTTAAAGGACTCTAAAAATCTGCACATGTGTGCACGTATGCTCAGGTTGAGTATAACTAAAACCAAAGATGACCAGGATGGCTCCAAGAGCTCATTCTCCCAGGAAAGACTGGCAGGGCTGGGGATGCCACATCAAGAAACTAGGGTTTTTATGGATTGTGAAATGCGCAGTGAAAGACCACCAGAACAACTAAATGTGAATATTTGATAATTATTTGATAATTAAAAGGAAAATTTATCTATGTGTTCATATGTTTCACTGTTCAAGCAGAGTGAAATTTATAAGCTTCCACAGCTACAGCTTTGCTACTTCTCACTACTCTCATAACCTAAGGAAACGAAATATGTATGATCTTGCCCTCTCTCTGCCCATTTGTCAGTTCTTTTAAAAATAAATAAATCAATAAATTAATCAGTGTCAACCAAAAGGGGAAAAGAGTAGAGATCTCCAATGGTCTGTAGGTTAGACATGTAAATTAGGACACAAGGCTGCAGTATACCCTCACACTCAGCTGCTCTGTTTGGTCTACCAGCTGCCACTCATCAAATGTGTAGTTCAGCGCCATCTGCAACGCATGCTGTTTCTTGCCTGGTCTGTAGTTAGAAAACACAGGAGGGAGGGCAAGATACTCTGTGGATTTAAGGGTGTGGAAGTCAGGGATCAGAGAAACGATGGCATGGAAGATGCAGCCAGGGGCTGAGATTACTGTTGTCAGAGAGAGCACGTAAGACATAGATCCACCAAAAAAGCAATGATTATTTAGCTTCCCCACTCATAGAACATCGTCTCATAAAACAGCAACAACTCCCACTTCGCCTAGTGTGTCATTCTGAGAGGTTTCCACATCATCTGCTGTCACACCATAGCAATCCTTCCTGTCACTTCTGGATAAGAGCGGGTTCTTTGTATTGCTACCTATTTGGAAAAATCAGATTAAAAAACTCCACTATCTCATTTTTCCTTATAGGAAACATTAAGAATAAACAAACACAGACTGTATACGTTTTCATGATTTTAAAGGAGAACCATGCTCTTGTGCAACTAGTGCAGTTCTAAGTAAAATTATATGACTGTATAAAATGCTCAGCACAACTACAGATTAACAAAAAAATCTTGCTAAAAGAGAAACAGAAGTTTTGTATGTATATACGCACACATACCCCTACAATGAATCATCCACTTTCATATAGCAAACATTTTTTATTAAAAAATGCTCTAAATGAATAAAATAATTGATGAAAAAGAGGGCAGAGCAAAAATAAAAAAAACAGTAGAATTGCTGAGCATCAGCAGGAGATAAAATATGACTTATTTACATATGGGCCAGAATAATTATTCCATAGACTCCTTTTAGGCTTGTCTAAGCACATTCTTTGCACAGGTAGAGAGAAAGAAAAATAGAATACTAAATCAAAACACATGTCACTAACCTTGTTTGGGGGCGGGGGAGATTTGTGATTAAGTTTGTTCCACTGGATAAGCCTAGCAAAAGTAATCCTTTAACCATGTGGTCTTTCTATTACATCTCTTTACTTGCGTACACCTGGAAAAATCTGTGCCCTCCACTGCAGTTTTGGAAATAATGAAGGTTAGGAATTATAAACCTAAAAGTAGTCAGATATCTGCTCAGTTTATGTCTGAGGAAGGAAAAGGCACGAAGTCCAAACATATTAATTTATTTTGAATGACTTCCATAAAAATTATCTTTTGGAATAAAGACATGAACAGTCCCTTCCCCCGCCCCCAAATGGCTGCTTGCACACAAGGCAGCTCAGGGCTTCTCAGATGTGCAGGCAAAATTGATTTTTACTGTGTGTGCATCCAGGGGGTGCAGCCCAGGCTTGGGACAGGACTCTACCACCACAGGAAGGGAAGCCTTAGGGGAAAAGAGCAGGAGGGAACCAGGAATCAGGAGAAACCCCTCTAAGGGCCAGGCGCTTTTCTCCTTCCATGACTCGAGCTACGTTGGGGTAAGAAGGGTGCTGGCCCCATCTCTTCTTTCCTTAACCCTGGTCCTTTCGTCAGTGTCAGTGGTGCTAGGAGCCCAGGGTGTTGCTGTCCCAGACTGTGTGAATGGCACCTTTGCGGAGGCAGAGGGATGGTCCTTGCAGCCCCAAAGATGCATGACTTTCCCCAGGCTCCACTGGAGGAGAAAGGGAGGTGAAAACAGGGCTGCCTTCATCATCCAGGAAAGAAATAGGACAAAAGCAGAGCAATGTAGCGTGACAGAAGAGGGGGTGTCTGCTCAGTGAGCTAGGACAATGGCGTGTAGAAATCTGTCAGAAATATCATAAGGAAAAGTGTCGAGTTATTACTGTTTCTATAGCCCCTAGGATCCTCCGGTGGCAGAACATTTTCAATGATTGTTTCTCTTTGGTGGGATCAATTATCTCCTGATAGATTCTCCTTCCAAGTTTAAGACTGCATTTAAAAACTCATCTACTTTCTGAATTCTAATGTGGTATGTTTTGAACTGTAGATTTTTTTTGGCTGACTATTTCATTTATGAATCTCTTTATATTTCAGAGTAGTTGCCAAACCCATTTATGTGTCTGCATGGTATAAACTGTTCTACATGCAGTATACAATTTAACTTGGATATCTGATTTATTAAGAACGGTTTGATATGCGATCAAAGTGAGAAACAAAAAGACAAAGCTGAGAAAAATGTAGCTCATTAATGTTTATGTATTTTTAAAATCACACTTGTGCCTTGGAAGCTTGATTTATTATTTCAGTAGACATTCAGACATGCTAGAAATAGTATTATTATTAATTTTATTCCAGATAAAGTGAAAATGGGGGGAAAAAAAAGGGGCAATAAAGGATAAAATTGCCCTTTTTATTTGTTCATTGTTGAATCAGCAGTCTTATATGTAACCAATATTATATGTGCATAATACAATTCCTTCTGAAGGATTCTTAAATGATTCATAAAATATGAATAAATCCTGAATGACATACTAATGCCTTCCTTACTCAAGCAAATCACTTTGAAAGTTAGTGGGCATTTGGTTAATTAGAAAAACAGCTGATCAGGACCTTATTCTGAACGAGAACATCCGACTTGGTCTATTTGTGTAAATACATGGTTCACAGGAGATGCTGTCACACTCCACCCCAGCAGTGCCTGTCCCTGTCAAAGAGCTCTAGCTGAGAGGCAATTTGGAGCCCAGGTGCACATTGCAATTATGGATAAAGCCTTCCCACCATCTTGAAACAAAAAGATAGTTGATCGCCTTTCTCAGCTCTGTGCCTTGCTCTTGTCATCTATGGCTCTGCTACCTCCCAGAGAATAACATCAGGTTTATTTATACAAGTCAGCTTTTGAAGACCATCTTGAAGCTAGAGTAGATGTAAACTGAAGCATTCAGACAGCCTATAGGCATCAGCTGCAGGGAATATATTACATGGCATACTCAATCCATAATTAATGTTGTATGTGCATTTATCTTACAGCTGCCAGTTTTGTGCAAGGACGGAGGTATTTTCAAGTATGGATAGTGTAGAAGGGAAAGATTAATACGAAGATGAAAAGCAGGCTTGGGGGTGGCTGAGGACATTGTTGGGCCTTAATTTTTCCAGTTTTGTTGATGAAGTTGTCCCCTGGGCCACCTGAGCTCATTTTTTCTGTGATGTATTATTAGGAAGCCTTTGATGAGTTTCAGAAAGATCTGTCCTAGTTGCAGTTACTGTTGTTCTGCATAATTACTGGCATTGGTACCAATTCTGCTTTCAGGCCTTCCTCCCACTGGCACTTTAATAATGTTGTCTGTTCCCAGAAAACCCCATCCATCTTAGAGGGCCACAGCCTGCACTCACGCTCCTCCAGGGAGCCTCTGCTCTCATGCAGGCTGAATCGATGTGGGCAAACTCACTCATATATGGGCAAACTGCCCCATATTGTGTAAACTCTAGGAGGAACCGCTGCATTTACCTCAGTAGGACCATGTTCTACCATCATGGCTGCCAGGTGCTACTGCAACACACACGTGTAGGTAGGAGTGCAATACAAGATGCAGTTAGCATTTTAATAATTAAATTTTTGTTGATTGAAGTTAAACAAAAAAATCTGTAGTCACAGTATTTAGAAATCATCTTCCTTTGCAAACTTTTTTTTTGTTAGATAACATTTCTCCATGTAAGTGTTTAGCTGTGGGTGGCAGATTATTTACAAAAAGCAAATACAAAAGGGAAGAAATCACAGCTAAAGCAAATTATTTTATAAAACTTTTCTCTGCAATAGTATGCTGTTTTTCTTTCCAATACCTCTGTCTTATAGAAGCCTTTCCACAGTCCATACTACAGAATGTTATGGCATAACACAATCATTACAACACCTTACTAAGGGATAGGGGGGTTGGTTTGTTTTTTTAAATCTGGGATTTGAATCGGAAGGTATGTTCCCAGATTATCCAATTTCCGTAAGTGAAGTACACTTCATAAAACTCCTGGAAATCAATTGAAGTTTTAACTTTGAGAACCAAACTGATATTACAGGAAAAGCCAAGGACCTATTTTTAGCAACATTAAGCATTTGCAAACTGAGAATACGTATGAAAAACATTGGCCCCTAGGAACTCTAGAAAACCTCACACTTACAGGGCCCAGCTATTTCACTCTGCTAATTAGTGTGCTGTTTTTCAAGAATACTTCCTATTTTGAATCCTAATTTGCTCTTATTTATGCATCTATAGTTGATTATGTGCTACACCCATTATACAGTACTTCATCTCAAAATAACAAATGGCATTGATGACACTTCTGTTAGCAAACATCTGGAGAAGGAAAAATAATTCTTTTCATGCAACAGAGCACAATAATGTTTCTGACTCAAAAATTTCATTTAAAATAAATGTTCAAAAAAACAAACAAATTAATATTCCAAGGATATCAAGAGGTCAGAAAATGTTCTTCCTATTTGAATTTAACATTGTTCCTGCTGCCTGATGTACCCAGCCCCTCAGCTCCTGGGACAGATACCCTCACTACTCACTGGCTCCTCTTCAGTGCTCAGGACCAAATTGCACCTAAAGAATCTGACAGTACAGCTGTTTGCCGATTACAAGGCACTCTGGCACATCTCAAGATGACATGAAAATCTTCCAGTCTGCTTCACTAAAGGATTTATTATTTCCCAGGCCTTTCCTCTATAGCATAATGAGAATAAAAGCTTCTGAGATTCACAGATCTTACCTAAGGTACCATAATGCATAGAAAACAGCATGTCTTTCTTCAAGAAAGAACCCAAAGATTTTACAAAAGACAAGGGAAAAGGAGCTAATATTAGACAAAAGAAGCTATTTTCCTTGATAAAAAAAAAAAAAAGAGAATTTGAGCCCACAAGAGATTTCAGGCTTCAAAAATACATACATCTGTGCTGAGACATGGAACCTCTAAGGTGCTTCATTATTGGCACTTAAAGCTACTTTCAAGAAACACCTGGACTTGAGTAAGCAGTGTGATCAGACAATGTCAGCAGGGTGGGCAGATTTAGAGAAGGAGTGTTACACATTCAAAAGCCGTTTTAATGCTGAAAACTGCATTATCAGCAAACCATTTACAATAACTTAAGTACCCCAAAGTACATTATTGTTAACGCTAGAGCTCTTCTATAGGTGCTTCAATACTCATCCAGTCTGATTCCTCTCAGAAAAATACGGTTTCCATTCTTTAATTATCACAATATTATTAGCAGCTTTAACATTCATGATTCCAAATATGCTTTTCTATATGTGCTTCGTCTTACAGTATTTTTACAAATGCCTATAGCAACACATGCTAAAAATCAATAGTATGATTCCCAGGATGCAGTCATTTGTCTCATGCATTGAATTTGAGGATGAAGGAGAAAATGTTTGGTGGTCACCACTTTGTTTGCATTCCCATTTGGATTACTGTTTGGAAAGCCTGAGCTTTCTGCAGTGTTACGGAGACTGTGAAGTAATTGCCAAAACTCAAAGAAGCTGTAAGCTTCTCTGTTTTCCATGTAGCCAAAAATACCTGATAAGCCATTTATGCCTATATGGCTGTCATTATGCCCAGGAAGAACTTGCACTGATCTAATTAATAGCATTGCTTCCTGATAGTGGAAGCTTAAGCACAGATTAAAATTGCTTAAAGATGAGTATGAATGCTATTTCACAGATGGAGAGAAAAAAAAAGATTTGATGAATTGGTTTGCATAAGACTTCACAAAAAGAAGGAAAGAGCAAATTTATCTAATTCAGATTCCAGTTATTTTTATATTACTATCCTATTCTTGCCTGTAAACATATCTATGCATATGTATTACACACACAAATACATACATATCTATAAGGATCATTTAAGTTAAAAAATGTGTTCCAGAAAAATATTGTTCTTAAAGGAACTAATATTCATGTATTTATCTTGTGCCTCAAACTGTGGGAATAACACGTGTTATTTTGGAATCTAAGTATCTCATGGCAAAAGGGAAATGCATTCATTTGAGCAAGTAACATGTGCCCCCACACCCCCCTTTCTGTCAGCCCCGGCTTCCTGGCATGCACCATATATCCAGACTGTGTTTTCAAATACAGGTACACGGAGAAGAGAAGAAAAAGGCACAGCCCAAAGTTACCTTTTGCAAGTTGGAAAACTGAACGGCATCTTCAGGACAGTGATACATTCCTCCAGAAGGTAGGAGGATAGAGCATGTGGTTTTGTACATACAAACGCATATTTCTGCAAGCATATGGAGTGATAGAGGAGCCAGTTTAGTCATATTGGCATGCCCATATTGGTAGCAGGAATCACCTATTAATTATTTTCATGCTTTATATGATGTTAGAAGAGTAGCAGTCTTCAGTGTATCCCATGTTGTTGCAAAAAGCTTAAAGAAACTAATCAAATCACCAACACAGTTTGGGACCTTCTCCTATCCAACCAGAAAACAGGGATGGGCATAGTTTGTGCAAACCTCTGACCCAAGAATCTTTGCTTTTAGAAAGAATTCAAATATCTAAGAAAGACAAAGGCAAAAAAAAAAAAAAAAATCCTGAGTAACTCCAGAGAATGGATTTAATTTCCAACCCATATGATTGCTAAACTGATGAATCCTTTACTCTCACATAAATGTTTGTTTGCCCGTAGCTTCTAAACACCACTTCATTTATTGAGTCAATTCGTCGACTTGGGTCAGGTTCAGACATAAATCTGTGTCCTATATCCACACTGCTAATATGCTTAGAAGAATGTAATGAATGCTGCACTTCCAGATAAGTATAATGAGTACCAAACCTCGCAAAACAGCTGGATGTGTGTGTACTTGATGAGAAAGAACAATGCTCTGAGACACAATAATCTTTCCTGTTGGTAAATTATTCCACAAGTCTATCAAACTTTGAGTTGTATTTATATTTCAGTATCTTCTCATGCACAAAACTTGAATTCCACAGATGGAGATCCAAATCATCTGATATTTTTAAGCCATAATTTTGGATTTCTTAAACAAACTGTTCCTCATTTGAGTCTTTTTACGACATTACTTGGAGCCTTGCAATAAACTCCAGGCCATATTTTCTAAATTCAGAATTTAAGTTGACCTCACAGAACATCCCTGTAAAACTTAGCATACACAAAGTAAATTTGTGCATAGAATAGACCAATGCACAAATAATTACCTTTTTTGTAAATACAAATGCATGTTTTGCACAGAGAGAAAAATCATTTGTCCACATTTTGCAGGGGAAGTTTAAGATACCAAGTTAAAAATTTACTAGTTTACTTAATTGCAGCCTGTACTTCTGTTAATGAATCATAACCTCTATTATTTCTGTCCCTTAAAAGGAGTCCATATCATCTTGAAGGCACACGTGAAGCAAGAACTGGCATAATTCAATGTACTAACGTATTTGCAACATTATGTTGCAACCATTACATTTCTGCCCTTTGTACCCATCACAAAGCTTTCCGATTTAAGGCTCAAGCTGGACTACATGCTACTGGTATCCAATTCAAGCATCATCTTCCCAGATTATGCAGGCACCCAGACCCTGGCAGCACCAGTTAGAAAGCCATCAGAATAACGCTGCTGAAGTGCAGTATCACAGCACTTGCGAGATGCACACCGGGCACCTAAGGGGGAGGTCTGCCTATAGTCTTTTGTCTAGTTTTAACAAAGCAGTTTGATGCAGTGGAGTATTGAGCTAGAGAAATCATGACTTTCAAACGCAAGTGTTCTGCCTTAAGAAGAGAAAGCAGGGAAACGGGGGCTGGGTGGGAAATCTACCTCCTGCTAAGCAAAATAGGCCTTTGAGAACCATCTGCAACATGTAGTCTGAAGTTCTGGTTTTCATGTTCCAAATTTGACATGAGAGAGGCTCAGACTGTCCCAAAGTCTGCTTCTTCTGCTGTCATCAGAACAACACATTAAAGAGTTTTGCTCTCTGTGAAGGAGGAGTCCGTTTTTGTCCCTATGGATCTTCAACCCCTTTGCACTCTGATAGCATATCTAGTGAACTGGAACGTCTACCAGTTTCAACAGATGCTGCAGAGCAAGACTGAGCAAGAAGAAATGTTTGCAGCCATCAGGGAATTAGAGAGAAGCCTAACTACTGCACTGGGCTGAGACTGCAAGTTTTAACTAAAGATATCGGAGATAAATTATGTTTTGGGGCCTTGAGAAAACAAATTGAACACCAAGGGACAAGATAAAAAAGCAACATTTTTTCCTCCAATTTTGTTTTAAATGGAGAAACAAGGAAGTCCTGATGTGGCATTTACTCCTTGGCCTGAGTCATAAATCATTTGGATCTTAGACTGAAACAATACCTTTGCTACCCTTTGGAGCAAACACATTTCCCAAAATGGTGCTTGCTAACAAACGCTCCCTTCATCTTTCAATTAAACGCATCCCTTCCTAACATGAATGTACAGAAAAAGCACAAGAACAACCAACTATAAAAATACTGTCAGGTCCTGAAACTCATTGTTCACTTTGCTCCTACAGACCCTGACTCTTTATCATTCCTCTCTCACCTAACGTAAAACTCCTTGGGACCAGATCAGACACTTATTTTGTATTTGTACATTGCTTGGCACAATTGGTTTCTATTGCTCCTTTTGCACTAATATAATCTTCTACTTGCTGAAAGACCTGTAAACTCAGCCTCCATAAAAAAAGTGAAAGATCCAATCACTAATCTTCTATGTTGCAACACTTTGTACTTCTGCATCTAGAGATAGTGTATTGCCCTTATCCACCTTATGAATCCTTCATCTTTTCAAGTATAGGACAGAAAGTCAATGTCACTACGGCCTTGGTTTTTCGACATAACAGCACCCAGAAATTATTTCTACTGCTAATATTCTCATATAAACTTTTTAGGAGACCTACAGCCGCTGAAGGATCCAGATAGGTCTCAGAGAAAGCACACCATGTATTTATGCTCTGAAATTACATTAGAGCACTATATAAATTTCTGATAGAAGACTTGTGTAATTGACATAATACACTTTTCAGAAAGGCATCCACAGGTTTTGCCTCCTTTGCTGCTAACTATCTAGAGGTTTGCTTCAAACACTACAATAAAATACTGAATGCTCTGCTAATCACGCAGAAGTCCACTAGCATCAAGTGACAGCGGTAGCTGCAGAACTACAAACAGAAGTGACATTGTGGCATACAGTCTTCATTTCAGTGACTATTTTGAAAAAGACACTCATGAAAAAATTATAGTATATATAAAGGCTCCACAAAATAAAAATAAACCAGTCAGGTTCTCAGACAGTAAGGTGTGCTGTTAAAGTCTTGTCGTGCACATCAGTGTGCTGGTTTTGGCTGGGATAGAGTTAATTTTCTTCAGAGTAGCTGGTATGGGACCATGCTTTGCATTTATGCTGAAAACAATGTTGATGATCCAGGGATGTTTTCATTACTGCTGAGCAGTGCTTTTTCTGCTTCTCACAGCACTCCACCAGCGAGGAGGCTGGGGATGCACAAGAAGCTGGGAGGGGACACAGCTGGGACAGCTGACCCCAACTGGCCAAAGGGCTATTCCATACCATATGGCGTCATGCTCAGCATGTAAAGCTGGGGGAAGAAGAAGGAAGAGGGGGACGTTCGGAGTGATGGCGTTTGTCTTCCCAAGTACCCGTTACGCGTGATGGAGCCCTGCTTTCCTGGAGATGGCTGAACACCTGCCTGCCCATGGGAAGTAGTGAATGAATTCCTTGTTTTGCTTTGCTTGCGTGCGTGGCTTTTGCTTTCCCTATTAAACTGTCTTTATCTCAACTCACGAGTTTTCACACTTTTACCCTTCCAATTCTCTCCCCTGTCCCACCAGGGAGGAGTGAGTGACTGGGTGGTGCTTAATTGCTGGCCAGGGTTAAACCACGACAATCGGTTACAATTAGGAGGTCAGCTGGTTATCAGACTGATCTGTGAACTAGAATGGGAACTGCTGAATCTGATTGAATTTGTGTCTTGTGCTGTTAAAAACATCTATTACAGAATGGCATTATTGAGTTTTCATACTCATGTTAAGGCTGCAGAGTATAATGACAAATGTTATAGTTCTTAAGTATCTTGTCTACCTAGATAATATTGTGCAAAACAGCTGCAAAGCATTTTCAAAACAGAATGGTATACAGGTAGCCTTGCTATAAGAATTGGTAAGATATAAAGCATTGGAACATCCAGCACAACTTTGTTTTTCTGCTCTGGAAAACACCAACAATTTCAAAGTCAGCAACATGCTGAGTGGCAACAGAAAAACTGGGCTGAAAGAGAGGGCTCATTGTGTTTATTCAGATTATAACACTAATTAGAATTCCATATTACGCATTTACATTGATTAGTTATGCACATCTATTATAGGCAACAAACATTTTCTAATTGTTTTGTGTAGTGTGCAAGCATTTACTGACTAAAGAAAACTTTAAAAGACAGTCAAGTTGGACAATAAAGAATTATTTTGCTGGGACAAGAGAAAAATGTGGAAGATGCCAAAGGCAGCAAGAACAGGCATGAGAGATATGTGGTGGAGAGGGAACAGAAGAGCTATGGCAGCTGGAAAGGAGCAGGAAGCAAACAGCAAGCAGGATCGGAATGAGAGGGAGGAATGGGAAGAGCAAGTACAGAAGTTTCTCTCGGTATGAGGAGAGCAATGGCAACAGAAGGGGAGATCTGCTCATTTGAGCTGACCACTTCCAGTCTGAAGGTTCCTCTTTCCTCAGTGTCTCTAGTGGCACTGGAGACTTAAAAGCTGTGCCCAGAGGAGCTCTGGCATTAAGAAAATGTAAAAATGGTCCACTGCTCCAGAGTAGGAGCCCTGCAAAACAAGCAACCACTTGGCTACACCACTTCTGCTGACTGAGACAGTGCACCCAAATTAAAAAAAAAAAAATCTGTTATTACATTTTAATTTAAAAAATCTATGGATTTAAGAATCTTTTGCTTCCTTACATTCTCTTATTAAGGTGAAGTATTACATTCTCTTGGTGAGGTAACTCACAATTAAATGATGCCACAGTGTTTTCTCCCTGAATGCTACTCTAATGTTACGAATTCTCTCTTCTGCTTTAGGTGCAGTGAAGAGGCAACATCCCGACTGCCTTTTGTGTTCTTAAAGGGTACCCAAAATAACATTCCTTTTCATAGCTGGTTTAAACATCTTCATGTGTCAAGTGCTTAAATGACCTCTTCTCTTTCTGGAGAGAAGTAGTAACAACAAAGCATGCTGTTTAAACATTCGCTGCATTCCACCTAATTATACTGATGATGCCATGCAAAACTAAAGTCTCTTATTTTCCCTCCAAAGTTTCCCTTGCCTTTGGCTGATTTGGTCTCTGTTCAACTCATGTATGAGACCATTACAAAGATCTGTGCTCTGGGGCTCTTCAAAGTGCAGTAAAACATTTCTGTCATTATGATAGTTACCTCTCAAAGAATCATGAGTTTCCAGCAAATCTTTTATATATGCATTTTCTCTCCCTACAAATTACTGATGAATCTAACTTTTTCTTCCCCTTCCAACTGACATCGTCAGTTTTCTTTTATGGTGTGATTTAATTTTATAGTTAGATACGGTACTTCTCTAAAGCCAATTGTAGATTTGGTAGGACGTACGATGATTCCATTATCCTAGAAACTCAAACTAGCAGTAGGTATTGCAAAAAGAGTAAAAAAAATTGCAGTAAACACCCGTTCTTATCAGACTAATTCTTCCTTCCTTTTGCCTTTCCCCAGAAGATTATCAGTTTATTCTACACTTGACAAGTTTGCAGTAAGAGCAGATGTACAATCAGCTGAATGTATCATTCTGTCACCAGAGATGGCACTGTAATATTTGAGTTATTCTTCTGGATGTGACTGGTCCACATCAACCACAGAGTAACCAAAATATGTGCACAAACCAGTATCTAATACACTTTGCCCTATAAGAACTGAAGAAACGGTCTTAGTGTGTTGTACACGTGTGACATCTCACATCACACACTCATGAGCTTCATCCTAGTCTCAGAAAGAAAGGTAAGATTTTTGCAAGCTGAGTTGCTGCCTAAGCTTCATTTCTCCAATAACTGACTATATTTGATGTTTCTAAAGGCTGAGTTGGAGATAGTATTATATTCTTGCAAATATTTCTGGACCCCACTTCCAGTTTATGTTCTACAGATATGTGAGCAGCTCCTCTCCTCTTAACATTATTTACACTTCAGCTTTCAAACAAGACCTGGCCCAAAGCAAAGCTGCTTGCTTCTGGGGCTGGACACTTCATGTGAGCTCTTATGCTCCTTAGATTAGGTCACACTAAGGAGCACAGCAGAGTGAGAGTTACAAAAGAAAGTCAGGAAAACAGGAGATGGATACATGAAATCAGGAAACAAACAACATGACAAAGAAAAAAACTATAGATAGGATTACTAGCAGGTTTGTCTTCACAGCCTTCAAAGTATCATCATGTTGCAAAACACACAGTTACGGTATATTATGTACAGATGCTTTGGAGATAAGAAAAAAGAAAATCTATAAATACTATCCCCCTAAAATTGTTTGTAGTTGCAGAAGCATCTATAGAACATAAAGTGTCAAAAATATTTCCCAGTAATACATATATTCATGACTAACATTCACAATGCCTGTGTTTATTTTCATATACCACTCTTACCACTGCCATCTTTGCTCTATTGGTAATTATCAGTAAGGTTGCCTGCTATTTATTCTGGCAAGGTTGTCAGCTATTTATCCTTCCATTTTTTTGAGGGTATTGGATGTATTAGCCCGGCTTCCCCCCCAGTCTTTCCTTCTAAGAACTAGCACACACACTCATTCCATCAGATGCTGAGCAGCCACCCCCAAGTCACGTATTAGTTTTACAATACCTTACACATACAAACATATGAATTAACAGGAGGAAAAAAGCTATGCATCATTACTACTTAAGACAAAAAAACCCCTGCTTTGCTTTCTACAGATAGAAATTCCCTGCCCCCCATCTGATACATTTTCTCTGTTATTTAAGGGTACATATTCTTTGTTCCACCACCAGCGCTGTAGTCGCAGACCCCATCCCTCTGTTAGGGCAGCAGCACACGTGCCTCGCCACCCTCTGCTCCGCCCTGCCAGCTGACAAGCCACTGACCGAGTCCCTTAGTAAGAGCACTATTTTCACCCATATTGCCTCTTAAGAAGCTTTTCCTCAAATACTTTCCCCATTGCCATCACTCTCCTATCACCGAGTCTGCTGGCACACTTTGATAGCAGATCAGTTACTCTTGTCTCTATTGAAAATAGTAGGAATAGTGCGGTTAGTAAGCTGGTTATAAGTTAGAGAGGCAGAAAGAAACCCTTAACATTAACAGTTTATTCACTGATGTTCCACTAGACATCCCTTACGTGCAACATCAGTAAGTAGGGCCACTACATGGACAAGCTCACAATCCCATTAAATATAGCAGTGGTTAAACATACATGGGGAATAGAAGAAAGAAGAAAAGACAGTTTATTGTTTAGAGGTGACTGTTTAGACATTAACCTTGCAGGCTGCTCCACATGGGGAGACTTCTGTCTTTTTCAAGTCACGTCACTGGTATGATTCCTTAAATATGTGTCCCTGACAGATAAAGTTTAACAATATTATTTAACTAGCCCTAAGAATATTTATTAATGGCTTTAGAGAATTGCAGGGAAAACCCATTCTTTCTTTCTTTACCTCAAGGCCCATCATGCCAGGAAAGCAGTATGTTCCAACTTAAACCACATGGTTACATAGTAAAAAAGGACAACACTGCAAAATTTGTCACACTGTTGTAGTAGATTAGGCTGTAAAGTACCCTTTGCAAAAATGTATAAAAGCCAACCACAATCTTCTCTTTTTTGGCTCTTAATCCATGTTTGAGTTCATTGCTACAGGCTTGCTTTACACTAATGGGGACTTCTACAAATGAGCAGATTCTCTGAATTCAAGAGTAATTAAGCTAAAGGGACTACTAGCACTAGTTGGAGAGCAGTAGTAATACAAGAATTGCACATAAACTGTACATTTCCACACCATTCCATGAGCTACTTGTTCCCAAATGGAAACTTTTGGTAGTCTGTGTTTATTTATGTTCTGAAGTAGATCATAATTTGTTTCATTTCTGACACAAAAGCTTCCCTAAAAAGCAAAAACATTTATTTATTTTAATTGACCCTGCCTTGAAATCATCATGGGATGTGTTTGTTGGCCAAAAACATTTCAACAATGCTTATGATTACAGAGCTAGCTGAAAGCACAGATCTGGGAGCTTTTTCTCCAAAGAAATTGTTTTTATTTTTAAAAACAAACTCCCCTCCCCCATCTTCCAGGGCCAAATTCTTTGAAAATCTAATTTGTCATTGCCTTCAATCGTCCTGTTCAATTGGGCTCCGAAATTGCACCTAAAAGGAAACTCTTCACCTCATGGTACATGTAGTAGTTTTCTGATATTAACAGTTATGCCATTCATGTGGAAGTACATGTCTACCGCAGGGTACAGGTGAGGAGGAAAAAAAAAAACCCACCCAACCCAAAAAACATATCTTGCCAAATCAAATCCACCAAATAGACTCATCATTTCTAATTGGTTGTGCTGTGCATATAGCAAGTAATGCAACTGTGTGCTACTGCTCTCTAAGGGCTATTTATATACTGTGACACACTGAAATACTCTGCTGGAAAAAGAAGTCATCTAAACCAGCAAAGCTCAGTCTCACAAGTCAGCTCTTGTCTGGCTTTGTTAGCAGCAGGGAAGTCTAAGAAGGACTGACACCTTTATGTGATGCAGAGAATTAAGATCAAAGCAATCCTTCCGCGGTCTGACATTGTTTTACACTCTGAAGTACATTGACCCTTTTAAATTTGTTTACTATTTTGACCTTTCTAAATTAAGCCCTTACTATTTTTTTTTTCCTGTGGACAGTAAAACACAGACAAAATTGCGAACTAGGTGTAAACTGATCAAAGATTCATTAAGAACAAGACAAATAGCATATCAAGTTAAGTGTACTATACCATTAGATGGTTTAAACAGTTGCTTCAGTAAATTGAACCTCACACTGCAAAAGTAAGACTTAATAGATAGAACCACCTCCCTAAGAAGTCAGAGCAAGTCAGGTTTTGTATAGCTGATACTTCTGTATTTGAGACATTTCATACTGATATAATGCGTTACTATCCAATACACGCAATGCCACATTAAAGATATGAGAACAGGAAAATAAAGGTAAGGAACAAGACACTTGTTTAAAAGAATCAATACCAGTCAAGGCTTCATGAGAATTCAAGACTGCTGCTAATCACCACATCATCCATGTAAAATATACAGACGTAAAGTCACAGTTTGGCAATAACGTAGCCACATCAGTCAGTGGAGATAAGAAAGAAAGGGCTGTTACCACATTTCTCCTGTTCTAGGAAATGAGAACCCAGGTGCCAGTGTTAGCTTCCTGCAGTCAGTATACGTACATGGAAGCAGGCAGGAATCACAGATTAGAGTTCCTTATAATTAATTTAAGAAGCAAAAAGCAAGAGTATAGGGGTCCAAGGAAAATCCCACCATCTGTATCCTGATGCAAAGCAGTAGTCCTATTCAGTAGCAGAGTCACTATCTCAATATCTTTGTTCCCAAACCCCTCTTCCAAGATTTAAATAGCAAGGCTGTGACATGCCCAGTAAGGGATATCCCCATCAGACAAACCAATACAGAGCATACAATCCCCAAGTCACCATTTATTGAAATACAGTCAAGAGTTGCAAAATGCAATGAGATAAATCCATTTTGAGTACTGTTCCCATCTCCCAAAGATTAAATCAGTCTAAGTTTGAGAATTTATAATGGATATATAAGGTTATGGTCAACCATCTATCTAGTGTGGGATTAGTCCAGATGAACTCCAAAGGTCCTTCCCATCTAAATTATTCTACATATCACCCATTTATGCCTTGCCAACACTGCAAAGCAAACAGAGCACCAGTCCTCCTCCCTTCTCCTATGACATCTGAACTGAGCCAGCTACATTTGCTCCCAGTACTGGTTTAAATATTAAGCTCATCTTTGAGAATGTTCTCACAACATTCCCAATTTCCCTTCCAAAACTCAAAATGCGGTGAAGGAGCATTTGTTGCATGAAATTTTGACAGACATTTTGGAAAAAATATGTCTTTACAATACTTAAATTCTGAGAGTTTCTAATACAAAAAGTGATGGAAACGGCACTTAACGAAATGGACAGCAATGCATTCAAAGGGCTTTGCATTCATGAGGTGATGATTATGGTACGTCCTAGACTTCTGTCAAGTCCAGCAATTTTTCTCTGATTGTTCTTATTGCTATCAATGCAACTTGTCCTCATGACTTTGTGCAGAAATGATTACAATTTGGAGACAAACAGGCTTAAAATAGGAGGGTCACACTGCTTTCCTCCCTGATAGTACAACCTCAAAAAGAACCTTGCACTTTGCCTATGCTGTGCTGTATTTGCCTGCAGACAGACTATGCTCCCTAGCATTTTCTGTCATCGGCTTCTTTGGTTACCAACGTGGTGACTGCCAGCATACCCTCATGATCACGACTTCCACAGTGTAGCACATTTCTAGGAGCAACCTGGCTTTTTAGACGCAGGATCCTCAGAGCCCAAAGGCACACCCATGCCGTAGTGCATAGACTGTGCGTTTGCACGGTCATACAGCACAGCATGTTGTGTATGTGATGCTGAACCTGCCTGTGGGCGAGATACTTTTGGGATTGGAAGCAGGAGGCCCTGCTCAGAGGTAGAGCTTATTGGGTTAGGTGCCATGCCGTACTAACACGGTTACCACGCTTCCTGGACTGGAGCGGGTATTGCCACATACTCCTGTGTACTGACAGTACAGATACGTGTATATAAGGGTATGGGCATACACACACACACGCAACAAACCCTTGGAACTAGCCCAAGATTTCTTTTGCAGTTCTTTAATACACACTGTAAAAGCACTATAAGCCGTTTCAGAAAACGTGATTTTTTCAAGGTGTTACCCTTCAATGTTTAAATATAATTCAATCATAGCAAAATATCAGACTGCATGTTATATCACTAGAATAAATGAAAATATTATGAAAGAAGGTATTGTTGTCTTAGGAAATGACTGACAGGAAAAAAACTTGTGACAGGCATGTGATTCAGAATTCTTTTGAATTAAGTGCTGTTAGCTATATTGACATCAACATTTCTCTAACCAGAGGGTAAGGATTCACATTACAGAGACAGAGAACCCCACTAAAGACCAGTCATCCTAGATTTACAAAGTTACAAGATCAACACCAATGGAAAATAAAGGGCTTCTATGGTAACATCACTCAGAGTGAGGCTTTTAGAAAAATAATGTTCAACAGGAGATAACAACTGCAGACAGAGCAGAGGGAAGAAAAAAAAAAAAATGAAGAAGAAATCTGACCAGAGTGAATAAGACAGAACATGAGATTTGTGGAGGTATTTTTAAAAAAGGAGGATCTCTTACAGTTGTGTAATGTGCATAATCCATTACGACCAGTCACTAATAGAATCACTTTACTCACTTTTCCAATGACGGTAGCAGTTTTGGTGGACATGCAAGTAATCAGTATCATGAGAACAAATGGCAAGATAGCCATGTATAATTTTAAGAGGAGAACTGCAGAAATGTTACTTTTTTCTCAGGTGTGCATTCACAAAATGCATATTGCCAGTGCACTCACTCAGTACTTTTTAAAGTCTGTTTTAAGACTTTACTAGAATTTTAAACCCTTGTTGTATTTTAGGAGACTGTTTTTCAAAAGGCAGTGGCAAATTTGTAACCTCATGTTGATAGTAAAAGGGCACACTAGCAGTCAAAAAAAGAGGAATATTATTTATGTATTACTTTATCCACATGGCCTTTTCAATGCACCTCATAGAAGCATTAGAAATTTTACTGAACCATGGGAAAAGAAGAACAAACATCAGTTGCACCACTCTAAAGCTGGCATGGCAAAAAAATCTATGAATGCTTATTTTCAGTTAGTCCAAAACTGGCTTAATTTTGTCACCTGATCAGATGTTGCTTTATGCAATTTTAGTCAACGTGAAACATTTACATGGCACGCATACATGTGTACTGCCTTGCTTCAGAAAGGTTTCTAAAAAAACCCCACCAAGTTATATCAAACATCACTATTTAAGGATTGAAAATATTAGCAGCGCATCTATTGAAGAGAATAGCAATGAAGAATGCTAAAGCACTAAGAAAGCCCCCCAAAATTTTATTTCCTTTAACGGATGCAAGGAAAATACTAAATGTACAAACTGATCAGATTGTGCCAAACACTCCTCAGCTGTAACAGCATGGATTCAGCGTACTTCGGTTGACACCTGTTGTGTGACACCCTATTTACTCCTGCTGGGCTGAGAATTTGCAGCTTCTGCGGGAAGCTGCAGCTTGAGCCATCAGAAATGCAGACTTGAGAAGGTTCACAAAGTCATAGGAACAGTTTTTTTTCAGCTGGCTTGTTTCTGCTTGGCAATGACTGTTTAGAATGAAGCACCCAGAATATCCCACAGTACTCCCTGATCCCAGTTCAGCATGTCTTTAGAGGTGAATCTCAAGAAAAAGGGAGTTGTCTATAGCCGACAGCAAAATCCAGCTCCCCCAGATGAGTATGCAAACCTGATATGAATATCAAGTAGCAAATATGGCTTATATTAATTTTGCACTGACGAAACACTAACAAGGGGAAAAACCTGCAAACACTGCCATTTTCCATTCCTGACTATCACGTGTGCTCTGACATATGCTACTTCCACCCCCTGTATTGTGATTATAGCAGTACAGCCCAGCCACGTGTGGGGCCAAGCAATATGCTGGGATGGAAATTCTTAAGAGTCAATATACCTGTGATTTTATCTGTAATGAGAAACATTTATTCTTCATTGTCATGTCAGAGTTACGTCATTACATCAGGAGCAAATCCTCAATCAATTTTTGATCTTGATCCTTTTCAAACGCACCTGAAGGGAGACCTACTCTTAGAATTGCAGTAGTTTCTATGTAATAAACACTGCAAGAATTGTAATGATCTTGGCTCATATTTTGTCAGCAAGGGCAAATTTCCTTTAAAGAAAGAGCTAATTACTTCTGTTTCAGATCTCCAAACTCCCTCAAGGTTGCATTGTAATGAGATTCAAAAGACTCACCAGAACTGAGTTGAAAGCACATTTGGCGTTTTTAAATATGCATTCAGATAAACTTGATAAATCTGTTGATATGCTGTTATCTATAACTCTGTATGATACCCTGACATGTTACTCTACACAAAATCTGCCATCAAACATGCTGCACCTTTAATAGAAAAATGTAATGCGTTCATCAGGGACTAACAATATAAGAATGTAGAGAAGGAAAAAAAGACAGCAAAAAAAAATTCAAATGAAAATGCAAAAGAGGCAAGAAGTAATGACTTCCATCTTGCATGGATTGAAACTTCACCTGTCTGCATGACAGAATTAAAAGCTAGGTTTAAAAGAGGAAAAAAAAAAGACAAACATTCTTAGGAAAGTGTTGAGTCTATCTTGATTTTACAAATAAGTACCTCTATACTGAAAGCTGTCTTTGTGGCAATGGCATCTTCATATTCAGCAGGATTGCATTGCCATTCATATCACACAGAGTGTTTTACTAGATTTTGTTCTCATTAGCTCTGTGCAAATAACTGAACTAAGAGTGAGGATGCTGAATCCTATTCTTTCTTGAGCATTGTTTACCAGATCCCTCACTAACTCCCAATCAGTTCCACCTCTGCAATTTTATTGAAGGCAATGAGTTTCCACAGGTATTGTCATATACCATAATTAGAAAGCAGTTTCAGTTCAGTGAGACTTTATTGGCTTGACAAGCCATACAGGGCTTATAAGTGTGTAAGAGGAGAGAGAACATTGCCAGCTCTGTCAAAAATCAAGTAACATCCATCTAGGAGAAAGTGACTTTTTGAGTCTGAGCTTTGATATCCTGTGCTGTCTGTCAGCATCTGCAGCACATGGGTATTGGACAACCTCCCTTAGTATGTTTGCGAGCACTTAGCATGCTTCACGTTCATGCTTCATGTTTGAGATCCCAGCTAGAAGACCTGCAATATGAGTGCTGGTTTCATATTCCTTAAGCACATTTATTTCACGTCTTGTTTTTTGTAAGCAACAGTGTGCATTCTATTCTCTGTCACTCTTTTGTTGCTTTGTAATAACCCTTATGAGTAGTGATAACACACACATAAAAAATTGTTGTTCTGCCTCTTTGTATTTTGGTTAGCAAAGCAGATCATCTCAGCAACCTGCCTGAATGTTTGCTGTTGCACTCCAGCACTCCCCTAATGTCAATGACAAGCCTAGGGCTCTTGAAAGGAAAATTAACATCTCAGCTAGGCTGTCTGTAGGGATTTTCTAAGAGTAGCGTGCTTTTCAATACCAGGTATCTCTTTCCTATGAATGGAAACCATGGATGTGCACTTGCAAAAGTTACCATGCTGTGTAAAATACGTATCAATGAGGCCTTCAGGAAATTACTGTACCTGACTGAAGACAGGTCTTCGCTCTCCAAGTTTTTAAAACCTGTTTTTCATTCTCCATTTTACACAAGGATTTTAGGAAATATTTTTAAAGGTTACTAAAGTTATAATCCCCCCTTTTGCCTGTCTTATTCACTGTATTAATAAGTATGCTGAGTAACTGTTATGCTTCATAGGCCTGTGATACATCCACTCACTTACTAAGAACTTCAAGCATTCAAATGCTTCAATACCCAGGTACGTTCAGGATTGCTTCATTCATAATAAGTAGCCACAAGTACGGTATCCTTCATCAGACTCAGATCTAACTGAAATCCTACCTTTACCATTTAAGTTGCCCCACATATGGTCAGTTTTGGCTGATCTAGATCCTTCAGGGAACATGGATTTTCCCCAACAGTTCCTTGATGAGACTTGGCAATTGCATCAGTGCAAGTCAGGTTGTCACTTAAATCCTCATTTTACTCTCTTTTGCTATTGACCTGTGTCCCCCTCTACCAACCTTCCACATGAAATAAACCTAGATTTAAGTAATTCTAGTCCCTTGTTTCTTAGCTCATTGAATCAACCACATGAAATATTCTCTGCATCATAATTAACATTGTATAATATCATAGATTATTATCTTCCAGTTCTATCCTTGTTGTCCCACTGAAGTCTTTGCCTCCTGGGCAGTCTTGTAGATAGTTGCCTTCTAAATCGTTTAAGTAATCCAGCCACTCCTTCCCATAGGTACTTCTGACCTTGAAATCAAATGCTAGGGCAATTATGTCCTTTCTCCTGGTTGCCCATTCAGCTGCCTCGGATGGGGTTCCTTTGTAAATTTACTCTTAGAGGATAATTGCCTCAAAAAGTCTCTCTGCCCCCATACTTTCTTCTGTCTAAATGAACCTGTTATCAGTGTTTTCACCTTTGCTACCACCTTTACAGCTTCTTGATTTCTTTTTCTTTCCTTATTTTTTTTCCAGCTGCAACAGCCTCCTGACCATTAGCTTTATCTAAAGCCCTTTCACAAGGTAGATCTTACTACTGTTATCTGCATTTATTACATTCATTTGCATTCACTTAAAAATATTTAAATACATTTAAACCCTGGACACTTGCTTTTGAGAAAGCAGGCTATGTCCATATCACAGACACTATGGTTCTGCATCAAAACATAGGCACAGAGGCCTTCACTAGGTTTCAGAGAGCTCTGAATTTCCTAGAGTCATATTCAGTTGCGTTAAATCATTGTAATACTATAGCCTTTGTCAGTGGAGGGAGGGGACACTGACTTTCAGCAAGGTAAACTTTATTTTTAGAGCTAGGTAGAGCTGGAATAGTTTCTAGTTCAGTGCTCATGAATTCAAATGCAGGTTCCTATAGTTACCTCTCTAAAGCCCTAGAAAAGTCATTTTACCTGTTTATTTCTTTATGAGACTGTTACTGCATTTTTGTACTGAAAGAATTAGGTGTTTTAAAGCATACACCATCATTTTCTAGAATTAAGGTATTTCCACAGTAAAGGTAACCTCTCTCACCTCTTTCTTCTTCTCCCCCTTCCCAAAATCCCCAAACCCCATATGCCATCTAAATGCAGGAGAAAAGGGAATGGGTGTGCAGGGAGAGATTTAGAAGTCTGTCAAAACAGAAGTCAGAAAGAAATAGTTGAGTGGATAAGTTACCCTTACGGTAAAAGAACCCACAAAAATCACACTCATGAATAATTCAAGAAAAAAGTCTCCCTTTCCATAGGGAATGTATTCATGAACCTCTTTAAAAATCAAAGTTATGGGCTACAAGTGCACCTCTGCAGAGATAATCATCAGGAAAAAAAAAGTGATAGCTCAGTAATAACATAACTCAAGAAAACAAACCCAGACAACCTCACCTCCTTCCACTTGCAGGGTTCCTGACCCAGCCAGCTGGCAACCCACTCCAAATGCCCGGAGCTATGGGACCCTGCTGCATCCCAGGCAGCAGGCAAAACCCAGCTGCTCTGAGGGAAGCAGGCTCTAGTACACCCTTCCCACTTCAACAGCTGCTGCCAGTTATCTCATCACAAGCATGAGAGGAATGGAAAGTATCAGCTCAGTTTGCCCCTTAGAGACATAAAGGGTTTATAAAGTCATCTGTAAGCAATTATTTTCTCACTATTATTTTTCAGAAAATGTTAAAAGTTTCTTCCAAATTAAACAGCACACAGGATTTAAAAAGAAGAAAAATCATACTTGGTCAACCATATAAAAGACATGAACAAAGCACTGGTGTTTCTTTCATGAACAGACAGAAAGTTGATACTGTTCCTCTAGGTCTTCACTTTATTTTTCCTTTAAAGTGGGGCTGAGATGCAAAAACAACAAAAAATGATGTAACATGAGAAGCAGAGAAATTCTTCCCACAAACAGCTAACAATTTCCTACCATCTTCCCACTTAAGAACCTGAACAAGTTTTATAAATAAATTTTATGTTCTCAAAATACCATTTCCTCATTATAAAAGTCAATTGCTTCTCTAAAGTAAAATATGCTTAGGTACACCAGATCATTGTGAAAAGTAACACTGAGTAAACCAACATATTAAAATGCTTACCTAGACTTTTCTGTTGAAATTTAGAGAGCAAATATTATTGGCAACCTGCAAACCCTTAGATTTATATTTTGAAGTCCCACATTTCAGAGTAATTCGGATCTAGGATTTTAAATTTTAATCCTTCATTAAGTTTCCTGTGTATTGAAAGATGACCTGTTATGCACTGATCCAGGAAATAATTATGCACATGTTAAATTTAACGTGCTGTAAGTAATCATTGCAATGACCTTTAGTGCATATAAAATTAAGTGGGCATATATAACCTAGCAAGTTCTAGGCCATAGTTTATTTTATCACACAATTTCTTTTTTAATCACTTTGTTTAGATCAGTAACCAAGAACAATAAGACAGGCCTTTGTGAAACTTAGAGAAATCACAGACAAGAACAAATAGTGCGAGTCGTCAGTTTTGGCCTGCCTCTTTCTACAATGTATGGGCAAATACTAATTATTAAAATTCTTTCAATTTCTAAAAGGAATGGTCATCATGGCTAAAATGATGCACTAAGAAGTGCCTCTGGCCATCTGTTCACCAAAAGAATTCTCCAGGCAAAGTCCCTTGCGCTTCAGCAGGTACCCACCAAATTCCGTCAGTCTCTGCAAACACAGGGATCTCCTTGTGTGAAATTCACTGCACGCTTACAGCCTGAGCAGGACCTTTGGAGTGAAATGCTTCTGTCTTTCCTTGTAACTTCACCAGAAAAAGACTTCAGGTTTGGAGTGAAGACCTGAAGGCTTGGCATGGATCCCAAGATAGATGGCAGGGAAAAGACCAGCTTGCAGCTTTCTGGTTTTGTGAGTATTTAGAAGCTCGGATCCTGCCAGAAGGGAGAGCCATCTCAGGGAAGTATATGATGCTCTGTAGCAGAAACACTTCAAGTGGCAGAACTTATGTGTCAGGAATGCAAATTAAAATATAAGTTCTCTACAACAGCTCTTAGGTAACATGAAATAGTGTTATATAGAAGAAATAAGTGACAAAGAAAAAAGCAAGCAAAATTTCCCAGAAGCTTTTGGAAAGAAGAAATAAACAATATTGTTCCCCACTCACTGAGGGACATCACGATGACTGGAGAGACAGAGTGAGACAATGAAGGACAAAAAGGAAGGGAAGAGAAGCAATGCAAGGGGATTACAAAATTTGCTTTCCAGTTTTGCAAGGTATTTGTATTCGTATTTGCAAAACATATAGCAAAGACAAAAAAAACAATATGGAAGTTCAGCTGTGACTCACTATGTGTGTAGATTGTACAAGGACTTGTTCTTGAAACAGCAAGGTAAAAAGTAACACTTCTACGAAAAGTTATGCATAGCTTTGCAACAATATCACTGTACTTAAGTATCCTTTCAAGTCTTTCATAAACCTGTGCAAACAGACTAGCCATTATAAAGACTAACAGACATCAGAATTGAGTGCTAATTCTTGAAATGAAAAGGATTTTCAAAATTATGGTTCATTAAAAGCATGACTCTCAAAAGCTTCTTGAGGCCTCAAGTATGTCTTCCTTATAGTCTAACCAGAAAAAAAAATACAAGTCTTCTCCATTTTCAGCTTACTTATAATTTAGGGATAATGAAAACCACCTCTGTTTCAGCAAGGAAGAGGGTGGAGTTGTATTCCCTATTTTTGCATGAACAACGTATGGGGCTAAAATCCCCAGGCTCCCCAACAACCCCAGTGACAGGGGCATTCCAGATCACCTCCACAGTTATTTTCCTGCTATGAGCCTCCCTCTAGAGATGCCTATATCTCATCATTAACAACATATAGTGCTTAGAAAGTCTGCCCTCCCCATCTTAGGATCCTGACCTTCCTGTCTTCTTCATTTCCCCACAGCAAGTCCCTCCCTACAGGAAGTAAACAGTTAATAATACTTCCCTGTCCTCTCCTTACAGGCTCCTTTGTCATCCAAAGGCTTGGGAGTATCTCCTACATGTGGCAGCAGTTAAGCATAGTCTAATTTCATGTGTGAATTTCAGCTCGTTCTTATTCAACACAGCATTCAAGCATATGTGGAAACTTCAGCTTGTGGGTAAGTTCTCCTGAAGTCAATGGGTTGCAAACACATCTTTTCTGTTAAGCAAGTGTCTTGCTGGACTGCATTTACTTCAGCATGATCTCCTTAATGCCTGGCCTTGGTGTGAGCAGCAGGACTCAGTTCAGTTCTGAGCAACCACTGCCTTGTTACATCGAACGGGGATTACATATATATGCATATATGCATGTGTATACACATGCATATATATATATATATATTAAAAAATATATATATTTGGGATGCATATACATCCCACACACATTGCTTCTGACAAGATATAAGCATTGTAGCTCTTCTTCCAAAGGCTCAGATCATTTTCTATTAAGATATCATTGGACTGACTTGGATGAAGAAAATACCAACAAAAACATTTCGAAGTCTAGCCTAATTCACCAGGTTTGTTCCAAAGACTTTGGCCTTATGCCTAATGCCTTAGTTTATATGAACACCGATAAAACATACACTTTCTCTACTTTACTGGCCAGATCTTCTCGAGCAAGGAGTTGTTGTGGTCCTTCAAGCAGCTCTACTGTCTAGACTTTGCTCTCCTGTTACAGCCAGGAGCCCACTATCCTCAGACTTGGCCGGCAGCCTGGCCGCCTGCCTGCTGCTGCCTGGGAGCCATCGGGCAGCTCGTGCTTGGCAGCTGCCCGTGCTGCCTGCCAAAGCCTGCGAGGGATCTGCGTGGCACTGGCCACCTGGCACAGAAGTCCCAGCCGCCTGCCACCCCTTGCCTGAGCCCAGCAGCCCCCCGTGCATCAGAGAGGTGCCGTAAGATCTGGCTTCCCAGAGCCTCCTCTGCTGAAGCTTGCCCAAGCCCTGCTCTTGCTACAGCCTTCTCCCCGGGGCCTTGGGCCTCCCTGTGCCAGCAGCCGCTGCTGCTCTCCTCCCAGCAAACACTGGTGGCTGCTGGGCTCTGCAGTGTGGCAGCCCTGGCCTCCTCCCAGCAGCTCCGCTACCTGCCCCCTCTGGAAAGCCCGCTGGTCTCCTGCAGTAGCTGCTGAGCTGTTCCTGCTCACCTCTCCCTCCCCTTTATTTTCACCCTGCATGCTGGGTTAGAGTGGAATGATCCTCAGGCGTCTACACACCTCTTTGCCCAGTTCTTCTCCTGAGCTCCTCTTTCAGGGATAAGGTAACGTCTGCTGCCGCTCACCTTTGCTGGAAATGATGAAAACCTCCCTCTCCCACCACTGCTGTGTTCCCCTTCTGCTTTCTTCCCCCCGAAGTGACAGGTGTTTAACCTGTTCCTTCACATGCATTATTTATGGGCTGCTTTGGGTACTTTGAACGTGAAGAGAGGGATTTTGACCAAGCTGTCGAAGGGATTGCAGTCACTGCTATGGCTCTGTGACGCCCTTCGTAGCTTCAGCTCTTGCTATCTTGCCAGATGTTGCAGAGATATCCAAGCCTCTTCTATAACAGTGACAAAGCAATTTTAAAGAGTTTTAAATCTGTCCTACATGACTACTCATGGCACTAGTGTTATTTATTCTAATAAGCTGGACTTGTATTTAATGTCAAGCAGAAATAGAGTCTGCATTTTGAAACACTTGGGATGATCTCTTGTTTCCTAGTCAGTGCAGGAAAGCGCTACAGTAATAGCAATAACAATTCCTCCTTTCTAAAGAGAAGACATTTCTAACCCTAGATGCCCTGGCATCCAGGTTCACCAGAGTTACCTGTGCCCATGCCCCCTGGGAGACTAGTGTTTCTCACATTTCCCAAAGTACGAGCTGTCTGTGCAGACTTCTGCGAACTTGCCCCTTGTGCCTCATCCCTGAGACCCTGCACTGGAGATCTAGGAAGAAGGATTTGCACTCAGCTGTTAACATCGCTTCTCACATTTTTAACCTGAAGTAAATGCTTAATGATAGATGAAAGGAATGCAAGAGCAACTGCAGGTTAATGCAGAATTAATTTGTCTAAAGAGGATCAGAGATGTCAGGCTCAACTATGAGGTTAGCCATGAAAAAGATAGTTCCAAAATAAAAAAAAAAGTTAAGACAGAATAAAGGAGTTTATAGGAGAAGGAGGAAATCAGGTAAGAAAGAAAGAAGGGGGAGGCATATTTGTGCAGAGTAGTCTTTTCTCTGTTTCTATGATTTCTCATGCTCTTGTGTTCTAAGCCAAGATCAATTGGGATTAATCAGTTGTATAGAAACCATTGTGAACTCATTGCAGGCTTTTAGAGTTTAAATTTGTTTATTGAGCACAATTTGGTTAGCATCAGGTGCTGAAGTTACAGACACCAACACTAGCATAGAAATTACTTTATTTAGCTCCCAGTTGTAAGTTTCTATAGCAACTGGGTCCTATAACAGGAAGCTGAGTTTCTGGCACATGAATACTGCTGCTGCTGCTAGAGATTGTTAATACTGTATTTCTGGAGCACTCAGCTGTTCCTTAATTCTTTCTAAGCCCCAACACCCCCTTCCTTTTTCCCGAGGTCTTTCTTCAGTATAAATCTGCCTGTGTCGTGGTTTAACCCCAGCCGGCAACTAAGCAGCACACAGTTGCTCGCTCACTCTCCCACGGTTGATGGGGGAGAGAATTGAAAGGGTAAAAGTGAGAAAACTCGTGGGCTGAGATAAAGACAGTTTAATAGGGAAAGCAAAAGCCGTGCATGCAAGCAAAGCAAAGCAAGGAATTCATTCACCACTTCCCATGGGCAGGCAGGTGTTCAGCCATCCCCAGGAAAGCAGGGCTCCATCACGCGTAATGGTTACTTGGGAAGACAAACGCCATCACTCCCAATGTCCCCCCTTCCTCCTTCTCCCCCAGCTTTACATGCTGAGCATGGTGTCATATGGTATGGAACAGCCCTTTGGCCAGTTGGGGTCAGCTGTCCCAGCTGTGTCCCCTCCCAGCTCCTTGTGCACCCCCAGCCTCCTCGCTGGTGGGGTGGGGTGAGGAGCAGAAAAGGCCTTGACTCTGTGTAAGCACTGCTCAGCAGTAACGAAAACATCCCTGTGTTATCAACACTGTTTCCAGCACAAACCCTAACACGGCCCCATACGAGCTACTATGAAGAAAATTAACTCTATCCCAGCCAAAACCAGCACAGGCTGCTTAGTCATACTTGCAATCGCACCTATTGCTCTTAAGCTTCCTTCCTTTGCCGTAACAGAAAGTATCTGTTTCAGTCAAGGTTCAGTTTCCCTGGAACCGCTTGCAGAGTGCCCTATGCTGTATTCTTGTATTGTGCAAAGTGGCAGAGCTGGAGGGAGAGGACCAGGGTGCCGAAGCTGTCAGGAGTGTCCAGAATAAGATGCCTCTCATGGATTTCCTGCCCCTTGTGACTTTAAACCTGGGTCTGATTCTGTGGATGCTACTCGTGTCCCAGATTCAAAAGAGAATCATACCCCAACCTGAAATAAGGTCATGTGCTTTAAGGTGAGGTCAAGAATAAAGCTGTGGCACTGACTTGCAAACATCAGAGACTTCATTGCAGTTCCTATATTTATTGGAAGCTCATGGGTGAATACCACCTTTAGCCATTGAATTTCACCAGTCAAACTCCTCGATGCACTTTCAGTCTTAACTCTACGTTACTGAGTTCTGTTTAAAGGCTGCGGGAGTACTCCCTAAAGAGAACTGTGTTATTGCAGAGTGAACAGATGTCTCTTTTACCTGTAAGACTTCTTTATTTATTTATCTTTCACAACTGTGAATCAATAGTCTTTCTTTACAACTAGGTTTATTTGGGGGGGCACATTCAAATGCTTGTATGAGGTGCTGGACGGAGGTGTTATGACATTGGTATGACAACAGAACACACATACAAGTAGGTGTTTGGGTGGCTCAGCAGTTAGCAGGCATTTTGAGATTCCTTTTTTGGTGTGTGGGTTCATTTTTTTTTTGTTTTGTTGTTCTATTTTAATTACTTTGCCTGTTGTCATTTATGGGTAAAACAATGGTTGGTAGAATCTTAAGATGTTTATAGTCTCTAGTATGGTTTTTAACTTATCTGGTTCAATTCCTTCTACAACAAAGAGAAACGTGTTATTCTACTCAAAACACTCCGGGGACGTCCCTTCTGCTGTCCTGGAGACCTCTATCCCATGAGAAAGAGTACCAGCTATCTCAAAGCCACAGAAAACAAATCCTGATATCAATGAAATGCAAATTTGTATTTGGTGACTCAGGCACAGCGTAGAACATATGTTTTGAATAATAATAGCTTCAACTATCCCTAGTGAGGCAGGCCACTGCAACCAGAATTAATTCTTGTGATTCTTCACACATGAAAGGAGAAGCTGTTGTAAGGTCTAACTTTAAGCACTTTGTAGCTGAGGCAGCAGCTCCAAAAGGACAGAGAATAGTGAACACCACAAGATCACCTGGCTGTGCACTGTAAGAAAGCTGTAAGAGCACTGAGGTTTGTGTGGGCTTCTGTTTTTTTTGTGGCAGAAAAACTTTCAAAATATACTTAACCTACAGTTAGCTACTAGCAGGTCCAGCCCCAGTCCGTGTTGGGAAAGTCTAGATGGCTTGGATAGTGGCTGTTTGCTTCTATTGTTATCTTTCCAATACTATTCACTTTGGGTGTCTCTTATCACTTCTAATAGGGGCTTTTGCTTTTCCATCTGACCTTAATAAAATAGGATCATCCTTGCTCAGGTTTCTAGGATTGTTATTTTAAGTGTTGGCAGTTTGAGAATATCTATCTGTAGAGGTCTTTTCCTTTCCACAAGCCCTCTTTTTTTTATCAGTCCTGGCGTGGTTTCGCTGTCCTAGAATATTGATCTGGGGCAACGTGTAGGGTGCTGCAGTCTGGCAGGGGCATCCTGTCTGTCCAGGCACAGTCTGTCTCCAACAGCTGCGGTCATTTCATCTCTCTTGCGGCAGATCTCTTCCAGGCAATTTACAACTCATTCTCTAAATTCTTAACATCTAACTGCTGAGTTTCTGGGAGGGCCTATTTTGGAAAAGAGAATCGGAGCCCCAGAGCAAACCGTGTTTCCACACGGTGCCGAAGGCAACAGGAGTCTTTGGGAGACTGGTGGGAAGATTAAGATGCTGGAATCTGTTGCCTTAAAATCATTCTTTTGCTCTCCAATGAGTCATCCAGCATCACAAGCAAGCTCAGCAGGACCTTCTGCCGCTACTGCTCCTCGCGCACAGAGAGCCCACACAAACCCAGCAGAGGATATGTTGCCGCCATCTTTTGGCAAAACACTTCTCCCTGCAGCACAAAAGGTTTTCATTTTCTTCTATTTCGCAGTCCCAGGTTTCTGGCTTCTCTCTTAACAAGCTTTGAAGATTTTTTTTCAAAATGGCAGCTGCAAAGGTCATCTCTTTCTCTGTTTGTTTCTTGCTCAGAGACAGGAATCATGCTTTAGAATAGAGATGCAAGGCAGCTTTCCAGAGTGTGAAAATCCAGTAACATAACACATTGTCTCCAGCCTGCAACAGCTGACCAAGAAAGAATAAAAAAAGGAAAAAAAAAGGAAGGGACTAAAGAAGGAGGGGACTATGTACAATACATATTTGACTGATTGGACTTTTCAGTATGTATTTTTTTTAAACATAAAGATAACTGGTGTGTGAACTATATTTTAAGATTTCTAAGCTGGATATAGCTATTGGAATTACATTTTAAAAGAATAGAGCAGGCCATTCCTTTTGGAAGAGAAAGCAAGGAAAAATGGTAATTATATCACTTCTGCATTTTTATAGACTTATATAATTTTCATTCATTAATCTGCAATGATTTTTTTTGCTTAGTTCGTCATACTTCTGTTATGAAACACATGACATCACATAGCATACTTTATGTAGAAATAAATAAATAAATAAAATTTCCTAGAGATGTTAATTCCTTCAGATAAGTCCACTAAGAAAGCACTTCAGTAATACATCATAGATTAAAAGTGCATATTTTACGATAGTTTCTAAGAAAAATCATCAGTGAAACACTATGAGGTAAAGAGTTCACCGCTATATCTGAAAACAGCTTCCACTTAGTGTTTTCAGTTATTACTAATCTTGTGCTTAACACATTTCTAATGGAAGAAATGAGCTCTGAAACAGGCAGGGGGAAAAAAAAAAAAAGCAGCAGCAGCAGGAAATGTGATCTCAGGATCTGAACAGAAAATTTCTTTTAGCTCTGGGGCTCTGCACTCACTCCCCCCTCCTTCCCCATATGCGGACCCCTCTGCACAATTACCACATAGGTAAGAAGCAGCCTCCAGCAACCTGGCTCCCTCATTGCCTGCTTAAAGGTGTTGTCTCACAATCTGTTTAAAGGAATTGATGCAGATTTCACAGCACAGAGGGGCAATTCTGCTGTCCATCCTCCATGTCTCCAGCAATGCACTAACACATATGCTTTTGTGCCAGCACCCAGCATTTCTACAGTTGCATCAGAAACCAGATCATGGTATTGATCCACCTGAAAATATTTCACTGGGAATTTTGTAGCTGGATTAGTTTTAAGCTAGACCATGGCTTTATGACCAAGAATGCTAGTGGTTTAAGTGGCAAATCAACATAATGGAAAGGTTGAGGACCCTGCTCACAAAGGCAGTGTGGACTTACAGTGGTGAAACTGTTCCCAGTGATGTTCCATCAACACAATTGAACAGCTTGCTTGATTAAACAGAAGAAGTTCTTACCTGGTGGCATTTAGATGTTTAATGTCTGTTTACATCAACATTATTTACTTATAATGAGGCTGTATCTTAGAAGCGGCTTATTGTATGGCTCTGCTTAGAGTAGACAACGTTCTGATTTTGTTGTCATATTTCACACACAAAAGCATGATGGTTCTTGTTGCTACCAGTCTTCTTATACTTGAAGAAAAAAGCACCAGTTTTTCTTTTTTAAAATAATTATTTAATTTAAAAATGTTGATGAGAATGACAGGAAACTCACACTGAAGTGCATTTCTTCTGAAAGATGCCACATTTTTTCATGAGCCAGAATTAGTTTTTGTAGCTAAAAATTTTATACAAAAAAGTTAACTGTCAGAGTGCTACTTGATGCTATATTGCCACGGATCCACAAATCTCAAAATTAGAAGAAGGATTTAAAAATTACCATAAAAATTTCATAAAAAGAGAAGTTGAGGCATAGGGAGGTTATACTAAGTATTTTTCAATGAACACACACTTTTCCTAAATTAAATACTATGTGTACTTTAAAAAAATTAAAAAGATGCAATTGTCATAGTGTAACCTCACCAAAACTAAACTGAAACTAAACCAGCTTCATATGTCATAGTTTTAGAAAAATCCTGAGTACAGAGATTATCTTCACAACTTGCGTTATGTTTTGGGAGTCTGGGGTAGTAGACTGAGGTCAGCAAGCCTCATTACAAAAAAGACTCTTTTCTAGCCGCCTTATATTTTAAACCATTATTTGTTGATAAGAAAAAAAACAAAACACCTCAGCTGATTCTAGATCATGAGCACATAAATCATTTTTGAAGAACTGGGTATATAAAATAAAGGTTAAAAAATGGCATTAGGAAGATATAAACCAGAAATAAAACCTAGATGTGAGAACAGCAGTTCCACATTAAATTGGAAAATAGTGAAGACGAGGGGCACCACTGACAGAATTAGAGTAGAAGAGGACATTTCACTGAAAAATCCTAATTTCTTAAAGTCAGTGAAAGAGAATGCGTGATACCTGTTATAGACAGTTTCTGAATAGTCTCTACATGCAGCATCCTGCAGAACACGTGAATCTACCGAGAGGTGACAAATGCGCAATGATTACTTTTAAGTAGTAAAGGTTAAATTACTTGTCTCGACGAGTTTAGACAAAGTCCAAAAGAACCAAAGTCTTTTGACACTCATTGTCCTGCTCCACGCATTATGCAATGCTACTTGTAATTAAACTGACTACACGGGCACGACACTTTCAGTGCACTTTCTTAGTCTTTTCAGTATAGTGGAATTACTGACAGCTAAAATATTATGGAATTGGCCAATTTAGGCAAATCCTGTGCTGAAGGTGTTGACCTTTTGAAAATGGATTCCTTCTGCACATTGGGTTTTTACTTCCCCTATCTTGTTTCTCCTTTAGCAATTATTCATCTTTTATGGCTTTCTCCAGCTAAAAGCCTCAGCAACAGGAACATTTATTCAGAATCAGAATGGAAGATCTGGTACTTTTCTGTACATTAAAAAAGAAGAAAGTTCAATTTTCCTTCTGAAAAGCACAAGAAAGACCATTACGTGAGATGTAAAGACAGAGAGAAAAAGGGGCTGAATTCCCAAAATATTTGATGGCAGAAGTAATAATAGCAATGAATGAGGCCACATAAATGATTCATGAGACTCATTTTTTTCCTATTGTTACTAAAAAGAGGCTCATTATTACTCAGAAAAAATGCTTTGTTGGTGATGTAAAAAGAAATCAGTATTTGCTATCAATTACTTTCATTAACACTGGGCCTTTGTACACAGTTTTAGAAATATATTTTATAACAATATAATTTTGTAATTTCATCCCTACTGTGCTTTGAGCCTTCTGAGGCCCACAAATCTCTTTAATACCTCCACTCCTGCTGATAATAAAAAGTCTTGTGGGTGTAGTAACAGCTAAAAATACAATAGTAAATGATTCGTATATTACCATTTCAGAGGTCACAATGGGTAACAAAGAGACCACAAGCGCATAAAATAAACATCCTGCTCTAAACCAGAGGCAAGTTGTAGCTTCAGGATGATCACTTTGAAGATACGTGCCTCCTTTAAGGACATTTTCTTCTTTGGTTTGAAGGCTGTTAGAAATGTCTGAACATATGTTCTAAGGCAATGAAATTTCAATGGGATATTTTTTCCTTTTAAAGCCCAATCCTTAAAACACTGACTTGCAACATGAGACAGCAACAAAAATGAGTCAAGCTAAGAGCGCATATTTAGCGGGGAGATGTAAGGAATAAATAGAGCTAAACCTGGTCTTTTTGATTTTGTAAACAATGTGTCATTAGAAACTAATGAAGACAATAAAGAATGGGATTACCATGCATCCATTTGAGAGATTTCAATCAATATTTAAATAGTTTTGGAGAATTTAATGTAAAACAGGGATCTTTCTCAAATAAGCAATCAAAATATTCCATTAAGGCTGTAATCACTATTACACTTGGGTTTTCCTGTGCTCTAGAATACACTGATTGTGTAAATACTGTTGAAGTGGTACCTAAGGTATTTACCTTTCTAATGTTTAAGTGTTTGGGGTTGGTTTTCTTGGTTGTTTGTTTTTTTTTTTTTAATTACTGTATATTATCTTGCTTCATCCTCAACTTCTAAATATAATAAATCCTTCCTAAACCTAGTTAATAATATTTGAAAAAATTAACATTCTTGATAAGGCTATAAATATGTGACTATGAGGCAAATGAGGCCAACCTCACGGTATTGGAATACAGAGACTATGCATCTGTGTAAATCATGTCTAATTAATATTGGAGTGTAGAGATTTGCTGTGAACAATTAGTAGTAATTTACCATAAAGACATGCTACTGAGCCATCAGAAACGGGAGCTAGTATAGGACCTGTTGTCCATTTTCCCTTGCAGTTGAGACGCTTTAACAAAAGGGGTGTCTAAGTCTCATGGGAAATTTTACACTGATATTACTAGCTTTACAATCACTCTAGGGTTATAAACTTAACTGATGAGGCTAGATATTTCTGTATAAACAGCAGAATGGCATTACAGATATTTGATGAAAGGAAAGGAAAGCAACATCAGAAATCTTTGCATCTTCCAGAGAAGCCAGAAGGTTTAAGCAACTTGATTTAGATTAATCAGATGGAAGAAAACACTTGCAGGCAGAGAGACTGATGTAGGTAATAGCACTCACATGTTTTGTAAAACATTTTGCACTGCTCTGTCATGATCAATTTTACAGCTCAACAACAAGGAATCTAGCACTGGTTTTACAGATAATCTGTAAGAAGGAGGAATGCAAACCATGCTGAAAGTGAAGAGATTCTGTGATTTTCATGTTTATTTTTAATTTTTTTTCTATGAGGAATGGTTTTTACCTGCTGGTTTTAGGCAGTGGATATACTGGGGAAGTGGGAAGAGAAATAAATAAATAGATAGAAATCTTGCTTTGAAAGTAGTAAATAGGAGCAAAAATGTATGCTATTATAATGCTAAGTAAAGCAGTAAGTAAGTTTCAAAGAAGAGGAGAAATGTAAATTTGACATCTTACATAACTCCCTAGTTTGCACATCAATATTAAAACTGTATAACTATGATGCAAACTAGGACCACTGCTGAGAAGAGGTACTTCCTGTCATGGAAAAGTAGATTGCCAGTGATCCCTATTTTCTGCTTAAACCTTTGCCCTTCATGCCATAAAAATTTCTAGTCACTGTACTGTTCTGACTGCTCAGTTTGGATGGAAGTGGTCTTCTCTGAAGGTCTGAAATACATTTACATTTGCCTAAATTGCTGGACCAGCACTAACACCTGCATCTCCTGTGTAGGAACGAACCACTTCCGTCACAGGAACTCCTTCAGACAGAAAAAATTTCCCCTGGGAAGTGACACACTTCCACTGGGTGTAGGCAGCTAATCTGTGATGCTAATCGAGAAGGTACTCGTATTAAAGCTATGGTTTTCTGTTTAGATTAGCATTTCTTTTAGCGCATTTACTTTTGGGTGCTCCACAATTTCTAGGCTTTTACACAGCAATTCCAGGATAAAGATGCTGCAGTGCTTGGTAGCACAGCCTTCCCATGCATGCTTTTGTTGTGTTTCTCTCCTTGTTTCCTCTCTCTTTGCAGTTCCTCATAACCTCCCTCATCACAGGAACATCGTGTGCCTCCTTATGGCTGCGCTAGGCGTCCTCTTATTACCCTCTGGTCCCCCACAGTTTAATCCTAGGATTCTGGCTGGCTCTGTGGAGTCTGTGTTTCTTCTTGCCTTCAATCCATGGTCCCTTTATATCTTGTCAGGACAGGGTTTCTCTGTATACTTCCATGCCCCTCTTCCCATCATTATTCCACTGTTGCTCTTTAATGAATATTATTATTGCTCTTATTCTACATTAACGATCAAGTACTTTAGTTGTCAATTGTTAAGCTGTAGAGCGAGAATGGAAGGAGGTGAGGTAGGCTGTGGTGACTTATGCTGCCATCGTCAATTACAGTGCTGTATTCTGTGGATAGTTGGAGGAGCTCTTGAAATTGTGGGTCTACCAGCTACTTTTTGCACTACGTATGCTGAAATTCTTCCTGATCAATAGATTGCCCTCCCTTGATGGCTTGACCCCTAAAATTTTGGGATAGCTCAAATACATATTGCAAGTGAATATCAACCAGACATGGAGAAAGAAGTTCAAGATGAACAAGAAGTCTCACAAACTTTGCCAATAATTGGAGATGATGGAAAGATTACAAATAAAAAAAACTGGAAGGGGTCATCATAGAAAGGATAAAACTGGGCACACTTCATCAATTTTAGCTGACAATTTACATGCAGTCTACCATTTTACACATACTTGTAGACTGGAACCATACTTTTGCTTTGTGTCATACACACTTATTTGTTTAGCAGGTAAGGGACTTTTCAGTTGTATGTGTTGAATGACAGCAGGAGCAAAATCTATATGATTCTTTCAGGTATGAAGTTCTGGACTTCCTCAGAGCCAAGAATTCTGATAAATGTCAGCTTCGTTTAGTGCCTTGGCACCAAATGCTCAGCTCTGCATAACAGTAACTCAATGCACAACAAAAAGCATGTTACAGTCAGACTCTTAAAGGTTCACTAATGGCACTGAAATGTCACCTCCAGGAAAAGCTTGCTAAGAATGTTTTCCCCTTGAATATAATACAAAATATTTAGTGTAAAAAATAGCAATATTTAACAAGTCATGCTTGCCAGGAGATGTAGTTCAGTTGCCTTGCCTTCCCATTCTTTCCCTGCTTGGACTGCCTTCTCCATGAAACACAGTAATGTTTCCATTTGGTGAAGGAAGACCTTGAATGAAAGGGAACCAGCATTGTGAGAACTGATATAGAGAGGGGGACAGGCTAATTACATTTCAAGTCATTGGAGGAACTAGGGTAACACTTGTAATTTAATCTTTTATTTTGGATAAACATGTCAAAGGGTTTAAGCTTTGTGGGGCAAAAAAAATTTTGTTTATATAGCTAGTCCTTCATTAGAAGCAGCTGTTTTTTAATGAAGTCAAATCTGAGTCCTTTAGCTTGAAAAAATGAAGCTCATATTTCTAGATCCTCCCAGTGACCCAAATGTCCCAAGCACTAATGATTCATCAAGCAATTAAGAACCTGAGTCCCTTAATGTAGTAAATGGCATCTTTAATGGGATATATCCTGTGTTCGTAGAAACAGCTACCAGAAAATACTTGTACAATGGCCTAAGTTATGTTGGACATTAAAGGGTTGGATAATTGACTACTGTATTAAGACAGAAATATGTAACACAATTCCAAGAAATGACAACCATGTCCATCCGTGTCCTGGTCCCATCCCCCACCCCCCAATTACTGGAAATTGCTAATGGTATTGCAGCTATAGTTGAAAAGAAAGATATAGACATGACTGTTACTTATATCATCCTTAGACATAAGTTGTGATGTTCCATATGACTGTTCAATATCTACAGAACTGAATTTGGAGAAGAATGAGAAGTTTTGGTGCAGAGATTGAAAGCTGACAAAAAGGAAGAAAAAGAACAAGAAAGTAGAAATTGAAAGTGGTGATTTCATTTACAGCTTTAGGTAACAAAAGGTGTTACTACACAGGTGTAAAAGCTAATGCCTGCCACTTATCTTTTATTGTTCATTTGACAGAAGAAAGAATCTGGAAATTGAAAGAAACAGCAATTGTGAGCAATGTAGTCAGCGTCAGAGACAGTTTGCAAGATCATGGTAGACAAAGCTTTGTGTAACAAGACTAGTTTAAAGTTTATGACTAAAAAAATAAGGAATGAATTTGCAACAGAAGAGACCAGAGATTGAATTAGCTAGTGTCAGAGAGGATTTTAAAATAGTATTATTTAAAAGCTTATTCCTATATTTTCTGTTCAAGCTGGAATATAAATTCAGTAAACCTAATCCAACAGTAGGAAAACAAAAGAAAGTACTTTTTTAGCTATTGTGATTGGTTTTGTTGTATTTTATTTTTTAAATAGGGAGAAACTGAATGCCTGGAAAATTATTTAACATCTAACATCTAAACATCTAACATCTAAAATGCACATCAGTTGGACAGATCACAAATCTGAAAGGTAATATCAAACATAAAATGTTGCTTTAAACAAAGAAGCTACAAATGGAAGATTTGTTTCCTCTGCTAGTAGAACTGCATTAGTTTATCAGTTTAGTTTATCAATTTACCAGTTAGAACTGATAATCCATTCTTTTAGAGAAGCTGGGCAAGAAACTCACCAAAATCTAGCCCCCGTTTCATATTCTGAAACAACCTGAGCACACATTAAGAAATAATTTAATGGTCAATTGTTTGTTCACACTCTGATAACTGCCAAAATCATAATGCTAAACAATAATAAAGCAATTTGTTTTGAAGAGCTCTTAAGTCATGATCATAAATGACAGAAGTAGGACTACCTATGAAATCAGTTAAAGAAAAACTCATGTTATGTAAGATGATAACCTTTATGAATATTTAAACCGATGTCAATGGAATTACTCACAAAGTAAGTTATATGTGGTAGAATATATCCTTTCATAGAAAAATTAAAAAAATAAGTTTGGCCTTTTGCCCTGGAGAAAAAAAAAATCAGAAACAAACTAACTAATAAACAACCCCCCCCAGATGCTTTTATTACTAGAGAACTACAAATAACAATAAAAAGCATAGTTCATATTACATATCAACATAATACAATATAGTGATAACCATGGCTTGCAAAAGAGCGATGCAATTGGAATTTAGAAAGTTTTACCAATGTTTGCTTGGATTTTGCTCCTAAAAAACTAAATCCTGTGGGTTCAAGGAAGAATGAGACAAGCCTGCTCTTCCAAGAAGAAAAATAACCAGCAATCTTAGAGAAAAACACTGAACATGTGGTTGCAACATTTAAATGACATCTTTATAGTAATGGATTATTACCAGACAACAATGATGATTATATGGAAACCAGCTGATATATTCACACCAACTTTGTCTCAAGACACTCTGCAGTTCCTTTTTTCCCTTGTTATCCTTCATAAGTGCTCTTTGTGCAGCAGCAAGTTGAGAGATGAGAAATGTATATGTCACACTTCTGAAAGTACTGGGAATCTCCTGAGAGAAACCTGTTCTCATGAGACATCTAGAAAGAGCAAGATGCTTTGTCTAAACTTTAATGGTTTAATTAGGTTAGCTAAAGTTTTAAGTCAAAGGTTCATTCCCAGATGTGAAATGTTTTTACCAACCCCCCACTGAAAACATGCAAGTTACTGCTTCCTAATAATAGCAACATTTGTTCCTATCTAAGCACAGCTATGGCATGCTGTAAGAAATTACATGACACAAGTGGGAATTAATACTGCAATTAAAGGTTTTGAGTTTTGAAAAACATTAAACAAACAGATTCAATCCACATTTTTCTTAATTGAAAACAATTAAAAAGCAGAAAAAAATGAAGGCAAACACAATCTACAAAATTAAGAACTGATGGTACCAAGAAGTTGCCTCCCAAAGGGGAGCAAGTGCATCAAGAAAATTACTTAAAAAGGTGACTTGAAGAAATAGATGATTTGGTAAATGGAGAGGTAGGATAAAAGCTATGCAGAAAGAAATTGGGAAAGCAAAATAAATAGAATTTGTTTGCATTAGATGTGATAACTTGTTAGATGTGATCACCTAACTTGCATTAGATGTGATCACCATGTTTTTGTTGCTTTTGTGTCTGGCAAAAAAGTACTGTGTTCACTTTAAGTAAGAGAAATACAGTGAATAAATGTAAAGTGTAAAGTCTGGGAGAAAGAAGTAACAATTTTTTGGCTGGTTTATACTTTGCACCTCTGAGAACAGCATGATCCTATGTGTGTATCGAAAACCACTTGGGTGGGAAGTGTTGGAAGAGGAGATTGTTTTGGGGCAAAAACTAAGCAGAAGGATAAGAACTGGTTAAAACCACCACTGACAACCCAGAACAAAATATAACATTCAATCATTCTGGCAGTCTGACACAATTTCATAAGCCCAAGGAAGGAATCCTATTCCAGGAAGACAAAAGTCTCTTTCTGTCCCCAGCCATAGGAGTGAAAGAAATGTCAATCTGTTACCACCCAAAACTATTGCAAAGACGAAGTCTAGTAGAAATACCACCTCCTTGTTCAAGACCAAATGGTAACTTCTATCTTCATATCTTCTTCCACTTTTAGATTTCCCTCATTTTCCCTGTTTTTGTCATGCCACTACCTTTTGAGATTATTTGCTAACTGTAATGGTAAGACTGAGTAACAGTAATGCTTGATGTGTTCACCCAGCTTACAACATGCTAAAGATATTTACTAAAACAGCAGTATAATAATCACTTCAGGTCGATGACTTGAATAAATCTGATTGAAAGCATGCACATACATTGAATAAAATCCTTAGCAATGATGTGGTCCATATAATGACAGGTATAAGAACTAATGAAATATAAAGAATGTATGCAAACCGCAACTTGACCAAGCAAAATCTTCTCTGGTAGAAAACTGGAGGTAAAACAGCCACCAAGGAATGTTGGCCTAGATGGGATTCTGGGAGCAGATTCAGCGGTGGGTTACAGCACATGGGCAGTATCTGTAAGAAGTAACTGTAAGAAAGAAGTACACCCAACCTTAGGCAACTAGATGACACCTAAGGACACATGAAACTATCAGGGCAGCACAGAGTCAGAAGGGCTTATCACCATGTTAACCCTCTGTTTCCCTAGAGCTTTGGGGTGTTGCTGAGATGCCAGAATCTCATCTACTGAATGTTCGAATACATTGAAAGAGATCCAGATCTAGTTAGCAATAATGAGGAAAGTGTAGAAGTTCAAGTAGGCATGGCTTTTGGTTACAGCACTCACAGCTATGAAAATGACAAAGACATTTTAAGTAATGCTGGGCCAAAAGATGGTACACCAGGATGAATTTAACTTGCTAAGCAATGGAGAAAAAGGACAGGTTCCCTTAACATGACAGGAGGAAGAAGAACAGCAGTACTAGAAAATGTTATTCACTGAAAAGTCCAGTAATCTTTCCTCATGGTCTGTGCACATTTGTGTTAATTTGAGATCATGTTGATTTAACCATGTATCTTAAACATAAGTAATTATCCAGAAAGGAGAAAAATCATAGAATGGCTTGGGTTGGAAGACACCTTCAAAGATCATCTAGTCCAACCCCCCTGCCATGGGCAGGGACATCTTTCACTGGATCAGGTTCCTCAAAGCCCCATCCAACCTGACCTTAAATGCTTCCAGTGATGGGGCATCCTCAGCTTCTCTGGGCAACCTGTTCCAGTGTCTCACCACCCTCATCATAAAAAATTTCTTCCTTATGTCCAATCTAAACCTACTCTCTTTCAGCTTAAAACCATTGCCTGTTGTCCTGTCATTACAGGCCTTGGTAAAAAGTCTCTCTCTGTCTTTCTTATAAGCCCCCTTTATATATTGAAAGGCTAAAGTTCTCCTACTTACATACTTCAGGTATAAAACTATACTCTCACCAATCCTTTCCGTTAAATAATGTTACACAATCTCTTCAATTTTCACACATTGAAAATTGAGTTTGTGGGGGTAAATTATTCATAAGAAAATACAAAAGTATCAGAATATTACTTAGATTTTTGGGGTTTTTTTAGCATTACTAATTGATTTCTGCTAAGAGTTCTAAAGAGGTCTGATATGCATTTTGATGTCTGTGAGTGCTCTTGGTTATCTCATTTCTCTTCAGATTCCTGATTCTGTTAGCATCAGTAAGAATATACTGTCTTCAGCCTTTTTAGCTTTCCAACTACTATTCTGGAAAAACTGTATTAAAATACTTATGCTGCTGATTTTTTTAGTTTTATGGGGGAAAATATCTGAGAAACATTTTAGCTTTGTTCTTAATCTTCCCCTGTAAATGAAAGTCAGTCTGCAGGTAGAATTATATCATTTAGAAAAAAGTAATAAATATAAATTTCAAAGTTTTGATTACAAGTCAGAAGTTTTCCATTCTACTTAGAAAAGCCATAAGAATAGGAGAAAATGTCTACCTTCAATTTTCAGTTAAACTTACCAATGATATGTGTATGCATAAATGTGTAAGATATACAGTCGATAGAAATACTAATTTAGCTATATTTTTCCCAGTAGAAGCATACAATCTGTTGAAACTGAAGATTGAAAGCAGGATGGGAAAAGGACACATACAACCATTTTTCCACTGCTAAGAGCAGAGGCAAATATCCCCTGTCAGTACCTGAGTTCAATAAACAACACAGATTCATTCTTAGATGTTACAATGCAAAGTTTCTGCTCCTCTTTCCATCTACTGAACCTCATTCATAATCATGGGTTAATCCTCTTTAAAAGCCTGAAAGATAGCATGACTAAGAAAAGCCTTTCCAATGGCTGGGTTGTAAATCTCAAGGACTCTTATCTGTTCCAGACCTTTTCTTTTGAAATCTTCTCTTTTGGCAAGTCTCTCAGCAGAAATCTGGCAACAGAGTTGATACCACTGAAATTTTGAAAAATGGCAACAGCTTCAAAAAACAAACACATTCAAAACATTGGCAAACAAATTATTATTTTCAAAACAATAAGTAATTTCATAATAATAACTTTTAATGATCTTTTGCAATCAACTACACTAGGGAATCCCACCATGAAATCACTGCTTGTGACCAGGCTGAATTTAGCAGAAAGATTCCTGTTGACATGACTGAGTTTCCAGGGCAGTCTAAAATCTCTGATGCTTTTCCAAGTGACCATATTTTTTGAAAAAATAACATTTCTTAACAGCAGAATAAAATTTCTCCCTTCCATACAGATTCTACTTCAATCATATTCATATTACTAGAATTTCCTAGATCACAACTCCTAGACTGTTCTATAAGATGGAATGCAGTGTTATTACACTGCAGATGCAAGCAGTATTAACAGCAGGAGCTTATCATTTGAAAGTGAGATTGTATGGTGTGTGTCCTGATATAAAGTAGGGACCATTCCATTGTAAAAGGTAAGGCATCTCCTTAAATTTTTATATTTATTTCATATTTATAGAGGGAAGATACAGAAACAAGCACTGTGTATCCAAATCTCAGACAGGCAGAGCTTATTTTATTCTGTGATTGAATGTTTCCGTACTACAAAACAAAGAAACTAAAAAACAAACTCCGAAACTGTTTGCATACCATAGTCCTGGTAGCCCTTCCTGCAACCTTGCAAACTTCCACATGAAGCCCTACATCTAGCTAGAATAAAAAAGAGCAGATAACAATCTCTTCAGTATCCAGCATGCTATAGTATGGGAAGAATGGACTTCTGAACAAAATTAAGTCAAATTTCCCTGCATCAAAATAGTAAACCTATAACCACCTAAACTGCACCTCTCAGACAAGACCCCAACACAAGCTATTCAACTGAAAAAGAAAGAGATTATTTCTTAATTCTTTACCATATTGTGAGGAGGAGCAAAGGGCTGCCTAACACAGCAGAATTTTTCAAGAACGCTAATGAGATTTATACAATTTTACACTTCCACATGGCTAGTAGACACTTGAAATTTGTATTGCTTAAGTGGCTGTTGCAAAAAGTATGAGAGAGTAGTTGACAACTGAAAATCATCTGAAATGAAGGACGCAGGAGCAATGAGAGGAACAAGCTGACCCACAGCTATTCTGAAATTGATATCTAGTTCACTCCTGGGTCCCAGTCCCTCATCACCCACATTGCATGTTAGTCCTCTCACATATGATTTGTTTTGCCATAAACCAGATGACTTGGCAGCAAAATCCAAACACGTATCCCTGATTCCTCACTCTAGGGGCTGCCAAATGGACAATATAGTGCAACTGCTTCAGGTTTGGCTCTCTCAATCACATATAATCCTCAAAAACTGTCTGATCAAGTTTTACAATTTCAGGTGCTTCCACATGCCATCATACCACCTTTTAGCAGATATGACATGCGCTCAATTTCAGGCTATAAAACAGCATTCTGCTGAGCTGCAGCATGGTCCTCATATTGTTTCATACATTTCGAAAAGAAAAAACAAAAACAAGACACACACAGCCTAAAGTTGACTTACTACATAGAGTGGGATGCAGTCTGTTCTAGAGGCAGCTGTTACTGAGAAGTAGGGATTTAAGCAGCTCTGCACTAGTTGGATGCAATTAGCAGTTTCTATGTTGCCACAGACTGGCAATCAGGAATGTGATGTACAGTATTATAAGGCCACAACCATATCAGACACTAGCAGTTCCTTGGCGAATATAAATAGTATATTACCGATGCTATAGCGATATCCTGTCATTGTAGGAATCAGTATTATTTTTTTCAGGATCTTAATTTAGTGGTGATTAAGTGCTTTTCAGTCTGGCTCAGGGCCATCAAAATGCCCACTATTTTATGCCCTTCTTCAGAAAAAGTTTTCTGTAGTTAACGCAGAGTTGCAATAGCTAAGACTAAGAAAGAAAATCAATAGAAGAGGTCGAGCACAGAGGAAATTTTGTGCAAATCTGCAGAACTCTATCCTATTCAAAACAAATTTACCTTGATTTCAATGTTTTTGCTGTTGAGATTGTTGTAGCTGCCAGAGTTATATCACAGTAGTGTAAATATCTGTCCCATTCTGCATGCTGTCTTAGTTGGGTACGTGTGACCACTTAGGCACTCAAACACAGGTGGGACACATGCTGGCTATTTCACACATCCTCTGCAGCAGTTCCAGCCAGTCCTTCATTAGCTGACACAGGTGGGCAGGGGCAGGGGCAATCCTCAAACAACCCCCCAAACCTTGCCTTTTATAATAGGTCAGAACAGAGGTACCAGCCAACTAAAATCCCATCTTCTACAACTTTGAACAGTTCCGTGAGCAACAAAATTTGGTTTGATTGCTCACAGAATCAGCATACTGCAAATGCAAATAAAACAGTGATGTAGTTTACATTATTTTTAAAGTGGAAGGGAAAATATAATTAATGCTTAATTATTTTCTTATGTATGCATTGACTTCAGTTATTCCAGTGTAAAACTGAAAGAATTATGTCCACGGTATTGGTTGCAATAATGCTAATATTACAGACTGTCCTTTGATTATTTTGGTTTAAGAAAATTCTGATACATGCATATCAAATAAGCTTTTTGATATTGTTTTTTTATTTCACATTGAAAGATGTCTGGCTTGGTCAACTGCAGATAACAGATTGGCTGATTTATACAATATCAAATAATAGAAAGAGGAAAAATTCTACACTAATCTTTGGAATAAGAAAAGGGACACTCAATAAAAGAAGAAAAAAAATAGTAATGTTCAGTATGGAAAAGTCAGATTCTTTCTCTCACCCACAGAAAATCCTTTTCCTATAAAATAGCAAATGCTCTATCTGTGTGTCTCTTAGAGGACAAACCTACAAAAGTAAGGAAAACCTGAAATAATTATTTGTAATAAGTTGAAACACCCAGAGACATGAAATTACACAAAAAGCTATCTCCCTGGGCATACTTTTATTAATTTCAGCTTTTGTTGAGAATTCAGTGAACTAACACTTTTTGTAAATAATTTGTTTAGCTTTAGCTGACATACATAGAAATTCTTATTTGTATTCTAAAATGGAGCTACCTGAACAAAACCACATATCGATGCTATCATATTTTATAATGACTTTGTGGTCCCATGACCAGAATGAATTAAGAAAACAACTAAAATGTCAAGTGCTTATTGTCTGAAACTTCCACAGGAACTAATAGCTCTGAAGTTTTTCCACAAATCCTTTAAGGAGCATGAAATTTGCACACAAACACATGCACACACATACACACATGCAATTCCATTAACTCTGCACAAGTAAGTCAAACTTTCCTTAAATTCTTTTGGCAACTTAAATAAATAAGCTGATTTGTAAAATGAAAGAAGAGTAGAATGGGGAGGAAATGAGAAAATGGAGAAGAAAAACCTATACACATTTTCTTCCAAATCTTGGGGTTATATAGCTTTTAAAATAATCATTCAAACACGTGGGAAGGTGGTTCTCTCTTCTAAATGTACTGAAAAAGTCTATCTATAACAAGGTGCCGTGGTTTAACCCCAGCTGGCAACTAAGCAGCACCCAGCTGCTCGCTCACTCCCCCCAGGTGGGATGGGGGAGAGAATCAGAAGACTAAAAGTGAGAACACTCGTGGGTTGGATAAAGACAGTTTAATAGAGAAAGCAAAAGCCACGCACGCCAGCAAAGCAAAGCAGGAATTCATTCACTGCTTCCCATGGGCAGGCAGGTGTTCAGCCATCTCCAGGAAAGCAGGGCTCCATCACGCGTAATGGGTACTTGGGAAGACAAGCCCCATCACTCCAAACGTCCCCCCTTCCTCCTTCTTTTCACAGCATTTATTGCTGAGCATGATGCCATATGGTATGGAATAGCCCTTTGGTCAGTTGGGGCCAGCTGTCCTGGCTGTCTCCCCCTCCAATTCTTGTGCACCCCCAGCCTACTCACTGGTGGGGTGGGGTGAGGAGCAGAAAAGGCCTTGACCCTATGCAAGCACTGCTCAGCAGTAATGAAAACATCATTACTGTATTATCAACACTGTTTCCAGCACAAATCCAAAACGTAGCCCCATACTAGCTCCTATGATGAAAATTTACTCTATCCCAGCCACACCCAGCACACTAGGTAACAGAAATTCCTGTTGCAATGGTACTAGAGTATAATGATTTCCTTCCTGATTTTGTATAAGTAATAAAGGACTGCTATGAGTGACAGTTTTCCTGCAACTAGCTCAATGGCAAACAAGAATAGCAAATAACACCATCTAATCTGGAGAGAAATATTTCTGTTCCGAGTAGGTGTCTAAATTTTTTTAAAGATCTGTTTACTTGTATTATAGGATTCAATTTTTGTGCCTTTTTGAATATATTACTTCTTGGAAGATCAGAAAAAATAAAAGATTTGTTTTTATAAGTCTTTCATCTGTACTGAAATCCACAGACACAAAGTTGTTACGCTTTGTGACTGAGGCAGGTTTTAAGTCAGTTTATTCTGAATCTTAGCAGACAACGAATTATCAAGCACAACAGTGATGCTGCTATAATCTGCAACTGTGCTGACAAACTCTGTAAATACAATCCTACTTTTTAATTCTTTCCAATTAAATTACGATACTTATCACCATTGTAAAAGATACAATGAACATACCCAAGTAATTTCTTCTGACTACAAGCACCAGTTCACCTCCACCAACCAATTCACTGGTCCTAGGCTAACCCCTTGTGCTTTACCTTGACTATGTGGAAAAAGTACGTGTTTTCAACTGAACTAGTTCCTTCAAACCAGAGTAACATGAGGGAACACACTGCTTATCATCACCTTAAAAATGCTGCGACTGCTAAATTAGGAAAAAAAATCTACATTAAATTATCCTATAGTGCAGTCCTAGGGAAGATAAGGCAGTTTTAGTTTTAATTTGGGTGTTAGTTAAGGCAAAGTAGTTTTACTTTAATGATTTAACATGCATAAAACTACAGAGAATTTATCTTAACAAGCATTTTGACATGAACTAGATGCATGAGTTTTTATGGAATTAACATACAACTTATTTGCTGAGTGGCCAATCTCATTAATGTGTTTAATTTTAGCTAGTTGTGCAATAAATAAGGCCTGCAAAAAATCATGGTGGAGGAGGGAGAAAGGATACACATTGTTTCAGGCTTGGGGATGGGTAACTTGAAGCAACATTAGTAACACAGGTTTATATGTCAGCACTTATCTGGAGAGTGTCTACACTGATAAGGGCTTGCACCAAAGGGAGAGAGAGGCTTCTTGTCTGTGTGTAGGAAAAAGAAGACGTAAGTGCTCAAGATCTGTCAGGAAAAGAACTGCTTGTATGTTATTTGTTCTTTTCATTTTCAAAGGAAAGATGAGCCGAATATATTCAAGTCACAAACTGCATTCTCACACATTACATAAACATGTATATATTGGGCTACAGGAAACATCTTATTTTGTCTAAGTGGAAATCATCTGGCAAGAGAAAACAACAGGGTCATCCCATCACTGAAATACAAACTGCGCCTAAATTCCCCTAGCAAAGCATTGGTTTGTGTATGGAACTAAAGGTACCTATAAAATATAAAAGAGTAAGCCTGTTTCAAAACTAGCTAGGAGATAATAAAGGCAAGAAGAGTGTTGATCTGCCTGCAGGATGAACTGTTTTAAGCCTCTGAATTTTGCCTAGCTCTCATAAACAGACATATGGCAACCTGAATCTTTATTTTTAAGCTTATACATTTCCTATAAGCTTTTCCTAAAGGAAAATAGAAAAAACAGGTTTTACACAATTTATTTACTTATTTACAGATTGTGCCATTGAAGTACTAGACTCCTAGTGTGTGATTCGGGATCCTGCATTATCAAAGCTTTCCATAACATTTAGACATTGGACTGCATGCTTAAATTCCTTATGATAGCTTTCTTCCCACCTGCCCCACTCCCAGCAGAGCCTAAAGAGGTATAACTATTCAAATAGTTGATACAACTATATATTTATAAACAAAAAAATAAATAGAACAGCTTGCAAAATTCTGATGTTATTTATGGTGGCCAGTTAATACGCTATATTTAAAACTATGTTTTGGGTCATTAAAATTTTGTCACGGTATAGGTAAATGTATGAGATTTCTGAATTCTTAGGTTTAGCTACTTAATTCTTCAAGAAACTATTACACCAACAGACATATTTTAAGATTTTTTTTTTTCTGTTAACAACAATGTAGCCAGAAAATGAAAAGATAAAGTAAATAACTGGAAAGTTGCAATATTTGGGTCTCCCAGTGACATCCTACTGGATACTGGGCTAGGAGGCTTATGTTCTGCAGCCTGAGACATGAAAAAACATGTCTCTCTGCTCTTGTAGCTGCAGCTTGGGGTTGTACTTCTTGCACTTCCTTGGCTTGTACTTCTCATACTAAAATGCAGCTTCTGTTTGTCAGCAAGAGCACCTGCTTGTCTAGCTAAACAAATGTTCCCCATAGAATAGAAGATTAATGGCTTCTCTGACCTCTCTATTGAATGCAAATATTCTTGTCAACTTTAACTGGAGCTGAATGACAAGTTCATTTCTGATGTTATCATGGGGAAGAATGTAAATGCTAGAAATTTGCTTCCAGACCCTGTGGTCACATTCACACGTGCACCCCTACACAAACATGCCCCTTTAGCACCCCATCATTCTTTTTGATCTATGTGAGAAAGAAACTTTCTGCAGAAGGATTTACACTCCCACTCAGATCGCTTCGGCAGTGATCACCAGTCCTGTTTTGTCAATTTTCTTAAAGTCACTAAGAAAAAGTTTCAGTGAGGAGGAGAATGTTTCTATTGCCCATGATAAATTTGATGACAACATCAATTGCTTAAACTCTGAGAGTCCACCACTTAAACACAGACCATGTTATTACAAAGAAATCCACAATTAGCAACCAGAAAACATAATTTGCAGAGTACATAAAATCCCATTGACCCTGTCAAACCCAGAACACATGTGCTTGTCACTACCAGTACTTAATTTAAAGCTTACTGCATTAGTTATGTTAATATCTAGGCCACTCCTCTAACAGGCTAGAACAATCCATAAATCAGATTCAAATCAATAGCTTTCTATTTCTCTTCCCCTTTATCATTTTTGTATGTGCAAGTAATATCTTCTTCTAGTCCCTTTCCTTCCCCTAGGAAGAGTTTAATTCATTGCATTCAAGAGGTCCTGAGCAAGAACACATCCAAAGACTCATCCTTGCTGAAACTGTGCATAAACACACAGATAAAGACTCTAAGCTAGCATAATCAATCTTTTTAATAAATACAGTTTCAAGTTCTTTCTTTCTTTATACCACTAGCAGATGGTTTACTTATGTGTTGTTGTAACATGTGCCAATATGAGTCAAAATAATTGACAACATATAAATTATTAAGTACTTAAGTGAATTGTCAACATTCCCCACAACTATTCTATTTTTTCTGATGGAAAATTGAACAGCTAACTCATGTAATTAATTATACCAACTATTACATATCACCTGTACGTAATTAGATAGTATTGTATTCTTTAAAATATGTGTCGTGGTTTAACTCCAGCCAGTAACTAGAGCACCACACAGCCATTCGCTCACTCCCCCCTGGTGGGATGCGGGAGAGAATCGGAAGAGTAAAAGTGAGAAAACTCGTGGGTTGAGATAAAGACAGTTTAACAGGGAAAGCAAAAGCCACGCACGCAAGCAAAGCAAAACAAGGAATTCATTCACTGCTTCCCATGGGCAGGCAGGTGTTCAGCCATCCCCAGGAAAGCAGGGCTCCATCATGCGTAATGGTTACTTGGGAAGACAAACACCATCACTCTGAACGTCCACCCTTCCTTCTTCTTCCCCAGCTTTATATGCTGAGCATGACCTCATATGGTATGGAATAGCCCTTTGGTCAGTTGGGGTCAGCTGTCCCAGCTGTGTCCCCTCCCAGCTTCTTGTGCACCCTGTCACGAATGAGTGATTTAGATTGCTTAAAAAATCACCATCAAAGGTATTAGCAAAAGTGGTTTTAATATGGTGGTGTAAAAGTGTGACTTTAGTAAAGTTCAATGGCAAGGTTCACTCTATTAATTACTGCATGGAAGAAACATACAAAGGAAAATTGTGTTACATTTGAGTTAGGCTGATTCACAGAGAGACTGGGGACACCAAAGGGTATGGAGGACCCTCCTGTTGAGTCATGAGGTTCAAAGTGGACTCCCTTGCTTTCTAAACTCCTTCCTCAGAGAGGAGTCTAGGTGTGGCAAGGTCCAAACCTAGTGTCAGACTTGGTCAATGGTTTATGTCTAAGGGATTGTATGTGCAAAGTTTATGTAATGTTTCATTAGCATCAATTCAGCATGCAATCAAAGTTACCAAGACAAAATCAAAGTTACCATACTACAACGTTATGCATAATATCAGTCGCTTACCAAGGATCTGCCATTGGTAAAAGGCCTCTCTGCCTCGAGGAGCAAACTTGAGAGGTGTCCCAGCTCAAGGGGAGATCACTGCCATGCAGCCACGCTGCCTAGCAGGGAGAACTCAAAAAAGGCTCACTTAGGTTGTCATCTTTATGGGATAAAGTGGTGGCTTGTAGTCAAATTACATGAGATGGAAAAGGTATGTAGGAGATTCCTTGTACCCACAACTTTCTTTGTTCCTTGATAAATGAGTCTTGGAAAAGCCACCCGCATCTGCTATTCACGTGTTAATTGCATGATCGGTGTTCCAAGCTCATATGCATTGATGCTCACTGTGTCACTCTGCTCCTTTATGGGTTTTCAGAGAACAGATTAAAACTAGAGGAGTTCATGGCCGGGCTACGGCTCAGGCCTTTATCTCTTCCAGAACCTGCACCAAACCACTGCCAGTCTGGTCAAGGGGTTGAGCGCACCCATCTCACATCCCCAGCCTCCTCGCTGGTGGGGTGGGGTGAGGAGCAGAAAAGGCCTCGACCCTGTGTAAGCACTGCTCAGTAGTAACAAAAACGTCCCTGTATCATCAACACTGTTTTCAGCACAAATCCAAAACATAGCCCCATACTAGCTACTGTGAAGAAAATGAAATCTATCCCAGCCAAAATCAGCACATTCTCTGCCCCTTATTCTATAGCATTTATGTCATGCTCAGGTCTCACACTATCCAATACGTTCTCATTACCCACCATCACCCTTCCCATCCTTTGATATAATACACAGATATCATTCCCTTAGTCTATGGACCACCCCTGTGAAATGCCTGTAAAATGTCCATAAATGTCCACAAAAAGTCCACCGAGTTCATTTATTCCATGACTTTGGGCTCCCTCTGTTATGGTGGGCACTCAGGACAGGAGAGGTGGTGTGTTGCTTGGAGTTACTGGGCACCCAAGCCAGCTCAGGTCGGGTCACTGCTGCACTTGCACTGCTTCTTGTAAGGCTTGTCCTTCATTGGTTCAGGTGGTTCTGGCTATAGTAATTCCCATAACATGCAACTCAAATCATGGGTTACAACAATTTAAAGGTATTTCCTTTACAATCTCCACCCCTGGTCCCTTTGGACCAGACCATCGGGTTTAACACTGCAATGAACTCCTCCCTTTGCCCCTGCTCTGGCTTGGACTTATCCCCAGACTGCAGTCCCTTAGGGGCGTACCTGCTCCAGGTGGAGCCTAATCTATGAGCCATGGTCTCTCCAGGGGTATACCTGCTGCAGCACAGACTTATCCACAGCCACAGTTGCTTTGAGGTGCACCTGTTCCAGCGTGGCCTTCTCCATGGGCCACAATGGCTCCAGCCATGGCCTTACCCACAACCACAGTCCCTTCAGAAGTAAACCTGCTCCAAAATGGCATTACCCATGGCTGCAGCCCCTCCAGGGGTGTACCTGCTCTGTCCTGGGCTTATCTATGGCCACATGCTTTGAGGTGCTCCAACATGACTTCATGGGCAGCCACTGATGCTTCAAGGTGTACCTGCTGCAGCATGGATTTACCCACAGCCACAGATGCTTAGAGGTGCACCTTCTCCAGCGTGGACTTATCCTTGGGCCACAATCCCTTCAGAGGTATACCTGCTGCGGCACAGACATAACCATGGCCCCAGACACTTCGAGATGTACCTGCTCTGGCATGGCCTTATCCACGGCCACAGACGCTCAGGGTGTCCTGCTCCCACATGGACTCATCCACAGTTCACAGTCCCTTCGACTCCAGTTCACACCGGAGTTCCAGCCTGTCCAGTACAGCAGCACAGAAACAGCAGCGATGCCCTGGCCATCTGCCAGCCCAGGTGCATGGCCATTGCTGTTATCAAAATGTTCCCAGGCACAGCAGAGTAAGGTGATCAGCAGTACAGCAGCACGGCAAGCAGCGAAAGCAAAAAGCAGCCACTAACAAGCTCTAGACTCTACTATACAGTAAGGCAAGCATGGCCAATGGCAAGCTCAGGAGCCTGCCAATTAATAGCTAAACAGCAATAACAGCTATAAATTTGATCTAGCACATTCCAATCAAATCTGTCATTATCTCAAACCCTTTGAGCCCCACATTGCATGCCAAAAAGGACTGTTGTGCTTTAGCCCCAGCAGGCAACTAAGCACCACGCAGCTGCTTGCTCACTCCCCACCCAGTGGGATGGGGGAGAGAATCAGAAGAGTAAAAGTGAGAAAAGTCGTGGGTTGAGATAAAGACAGTTTAACAGGGAAAGCAAAAGCCGCGCATGCAAGCAAAGCAAAGCAAGGAATTCATTCACTGCTTCCCATGGGCAGGCAGGCGTTCAGCCATCTCCAGGAAAGCAGGGCTCCAGCACACGTAATGGTTACTTGGGAAGACAAACGCCATCACTCCAAACGTCCCCCCCTTCCTTCTTCTTCCCCAGCTTTATATGCTGAGCATGACGCCATATGGTATGGAATAGCCCTTTGGCCAGCTGGGGTCAGCTGTCCCAGCTGTGTCCCCTCCCAGCTCCTTGTGCACCCCCAGCCTTCTCACTGGTGGGGTGGGGTGAGGAGCAGAAAAGGCCTTGACTCTGTGTAAGCACTGCTCAGCAGTAACGAAAACATCCCTGTATCATCAACACTGTTTCCAGCACAAATCCAAAACACAGCTCCATACTAGCTACTCTGAAGAAAATTAAATCTATCCCAGTCAAAACCAGCACAATATGGTAGCCGGGATAATTTAGCCATAATTTTAATTTGTGAATAGAATTAGAACTCTGCAGTACTGCTTTTTCAGTTCAATAGTACGTGGTAATAACTGGATCACAGTCAAGGGACCAGAAATCCTTGTTGTCTTCTTATGTAAATGAGTGAATTGCATTTTATAATCATGATCAAACTATTTACATTCTTTATTCCTCAATTTACTTTTCAATATAATGGATATGATGAGCACTTACACTCACAGGCATATCAGTAACTAACAGAATATGTTTTTAACAGACACATATTCCATATATTTCTTTTACTAGGCCTACTTTGCTTTGATGCTTATTTATTTCTCCCAAGTTCTGCTCCACACAACAGCGGAATACGACAGGTTAACGCATTTTGTTTCTACACACTTAACAATACCATCACCCACAGAACTTCAAAGTATATGCACTTTGTATACATTGTGCTTAGAGCTGCTGTATGAAGGAGGAAGACAGTTTCATTACTTGGAGGCTTTCTTGTGACCAACTCAGTTCAAGAACTGATATGCAGAACAGTAATTATACAGAGAAAAGACCCAGCTTATGTCCTTGACTTATTTCTAAATGGGATATCTGCCACCAACAGTATATATTTAATGGAAAATGAAGGCCTAGTAATTAGGTTTTTATTTCAATTTTAATCTGTCATTTGGTCAGACAGCTCCTCTAAAAAGTACAGTGAATTTTGCAGCTTTAAATCAATTTTATCATGCATTCACAGCTGGAAGTGAACTTTGTTCAGTATCCTATTATCCAAAAAACCAGCATATGAATGGATTATAGACAGATATGGATAGGCAGGGATTATAGACATAGATACGGAAAATTTTTGGACACAGGTAACAAATATTGTTATCACTAAGTCATTTTGTCAATACCAAAACTTTTGTTAGTCATTGTGTGCCTGTGCTGCAGAGCACCAGCTGCTGAGACATCATTCAGGTTCTTTTATGACTGGTAAAGACCACATTATAAAAATGCAAAGGGTTAAAGTTAGTTAGGGGCATGTGTACCATGTTTTACTAATCAGGCTTACTAAGTCTGCTAAATCTCTCCTAGTTCAAGGGCCCAAATGACTACCAGCTGCCAGTAGCATTCTCCTGTGATTGAAATCTAGACATACAGACACACACAATTTGCTTTATACAGCTGTACTCCAGCCTTGCTCACTCACACTGCTGTCTGTGGTTTCCTATGAATAGTAACATATATAAATATTTTTCCACATACAGATTAACCTTGGCTTATCAATTCATTTATTAACCAGTGAAATATCTTTCCAGTGCAGCAGTACACACACACACATGAAACCCTGATATGTATTTATGAAACTGCAGAATCTACAGCTGCTGCTCTGGAAGGTGATCAGTAGCTATTGTTCAAATGCCGTTGTAGGAGGTCTTGAAGCCAAACAATCCCAGTAGCTCCCAGTGCCATTTATTTTGTTTCCACCTGCTTCCCCATGCACACCGGAGGACTGTGTGCTCAGCTTCTGAAAGTGCATGTGCAGTTGCTTTGGAGTTCCCAGGGCAGCAGCGTGGTTAGGGGGGATTTCAGGCATTAATTATTAGCGGCTTCTGTTGTGCACAGTTGCACTGCTGAGAATTTGGGATTATACAAGCCAGACAGGTCTAGCAAAAGCAGTGTTTTACGCTGTGCATATTTAGCACATTTCATCAGTGTTTTGGTTACATTATCTTAAGGACTAATCAAATTCAACAGTAGAGAAAAAACAAGGATACCTAGAAAGTTTTGGCAATCAAACCTTCTCAGTCTCTCTCTCTCTCTCTCTCTCGTCTTTAACCTGAGTAACTCTTGTCAAAAGCCTAAATCCTTGAAGCCTCTCTATTGCACTGAGCTTTACATGAATTCAGAGAATGCTTCATATAATCACAGAAATTAGACATGAGAATGACTAAGTCACCCTGTCCTTCCTCTGCTACTGAAATACAATTCAATGCTCAATGGCAACATCTAGCCAAATAGGAATGGGTCTGTTGAGCAAAAAAAAGTTGCTGTTAAGGACCTGAAATACATTCATAACATGTATAGGGGAGTTTTACTTCAGACTACTGTAGCTTGAAGCCTAGTGCACATTACTGGTTGGAGCGAACAGGCATATTCCTGGAGCATGGTTTCTGGTTTAGTTTAACCTGAAAGGAATCTCATCTGCATGCCATGAAGCTGCTCCACGATGAAAACCAGTGCACAGTAAGGAAGGACAGTAAGGAGATGAACTTCAAAACCTTACTCATGTGCTAATGCAGGCACACCTGGTGAAACCTTTTGATGTCTGACTCTGAATGTAGGACACCCAAAATGTAATAAAGTTCCTGTTTTGTTTTCTTCTTGACAGCCAGTCCGACATGTTCTTTACTTGGTTTCATCTTATCCATCTGTAGTTCATCCCACACACTTCCTGCTGTTCAGTGTTTTGGAGCTTGAGATATTCATAGTCATACTTCCCCAGATAGCTTCGGATACCTGAGATATACACTAGAAATGGGAAAGGAAAAAAAAAAAAATCAGTCTGTCCTTTCCGAGCTTCAACCTTGGCCCCTTCTGGTAATACACACACTACTGCTAGTCCATTCTCCAAAGCTTGAAGTGGAGACCTTGGACAAGTGAAACAGAATTATTTTTCCATGATTTCAAGGTATAATTCAGTGAACAGTCAACCTGTGATGCCAGCAAGGGTTCTTTTTCTTTCTCTTGATTATAGCCATTAACATTACAAACAACTGTCCATCTCTGTTCCAGGACCATTGATTCTATGCATTTAAAGCAGTTACCTGTTAATTCTCACGTAGCTTTTACAAGCAGTATCTTTAAAACCATGTTACCTCAGAAACTCAAAAATATTTATTCACTAAAATTTCACTTAGCATAAAATCCTTTTTATTTCCACACTTTTCTTACTTAGCTATGGCTTTATTTCATTTGGCTTCTTTAAAAGCTAATGATTTGATTTTTAGTCAGGAGAATGACTAATTGCAATAAATACACAGAGGGGAAAAAAAAAAGATATATTGGACTGTGTGCTGTAGGCTTGGAAGAACAGTTTCCACACAAAATAAAGCTACATCCTCTGATTTACTTCCCAGATTGTTTACTGGCACTCTCAGTAAACTGTATTTGTTTAGGTCAATATTTTGTATTCACTGGGGTATTCACAGAAAAAAAATCATGGAGAGTGTTTCCTATCTGTAAGAGAAATCTGTTTATTTTGCTGTACAACAAGAGCTTGCTTAAATTTTTAAACAGAACTTCTGATAGTCAAAAGGAAAACAACTAGAGAGGGTATTAGCCAAAATATCTGTCAGCTAAACAGAACTTGTAAATCCAGTCAAACAACTAAAGGGCATTGCACTGTCAAATCATCAGATTGCAGATCCCTGCCCTGTGGTTTGCTGTCTTTTAGAGAAGGACGCAAACTGTTTAGCTTTCCCAAATCCTCCCCCCCTCCATCTGCCTACTGACCCATGCAGCTGCCTTAGCATTCGCATTCGCTCCACTGGAAGTTTCATGCCTGTCTTGATAGAAGAAAGTAAAATGTTGCAGTGACAGCAGCTTCAATGGGACTGAGCAAAGAATGATGGAGAAGACTAAATGTGTTATATCTATGGATAGCTGCGAATTGGATAAGAAAACTTTGTGAATCACTGTGCACCAGAACTGTCAGAACAGAACATTTTAGGAGAGAAATGAAAAATACACAAAAGTCCAAACCCCAAAACTGTAGTTTGTGTCACCATTAGGAAGGGAAGGCAATATATATAAAGAAGATACACTGCACAGAAATTTAAGTACTCAAATGCAGAATGCAAGCATAAATGCTTAACCTGCTAAAAATCATATTAAATTCTACTGAGACCAGTTTATAATAAAAGAGTCTCGTCTGTTCTTGACCATCGTTTACTTCATCCTGGCATTTAGTGAAAATGCATTCTAGAAGGTAATTGAGCATGCTTTTCTTCCTTCCTCTGGGGCCCAAAAGGTTATTTACAAAAGAATATTTAAAACAGTAACAATGTGATGGATGTCTACAGAATAGTTTCCTCAAATATTCATGCAGGTAATCTTCTGAAGGGGCACATACTGGTTGGTAAGCTTCCACAGGATTCACTGAGGCAGGATACTCTGTAGACATGGTAAGCAAAGAAAAATTGCAAGCCATTATACTTCACTAAAGTGCAAAATAAGTCTAGCCTCAGTAAAAAAGAACATTCTCTGGAAATTCAGTGCAGCAAAAAATGTTATTTCAGGTAACGTTTTGCACAATTAAAAAACCTACAGGTGACGTGGAAGACATTGCCTGTGATAGCCTGTGTTACAGCCTTTGTATTTTCTTGCACGTTATATTTCTGTTTTGTCACTCTGTAGGCAACTCAGGCAAACTGCCAGACACCACATCTCGAGAGGTAAGGTTGAGACCACAAAATTTTCATGGAATTTCCAGGCAGTGTTGCAATAAACTATATCCAAATTTAAAAAAGCTTTCCAACCACAAACCCTAGATTCTTTTCAGTCTGAAGTAATACACTTTATTCCCCATTCTCAACATACCAAGTTAGCTCTGTTTATTCCTGCAGGCTATATCACTGGACAAAAGAGATCAAGGGCTTCTCATTATTTTTGGTGAAACTCAAAGTTTAATACAGATGACTATTCTACTCAATTATAGTAATCTCTTTAATCACAGTGAGTTGAGTTCAATAGTACAATATTTACTGCTGATGTTTTAGAACAATTTGAAGTCTGCTTTTGAAGACGATGATAATCACAGGGAAACGGGAGCCACTTTTATGAATAAATTTCACTATGCTGTACTGTACAGTGCCATAGTTAAGAACTTGTGAGTAATGAAATTATAAACACTAATAGAAATTGTAACTAAAGCATTTGGCAATTTTTACCTAAGCAGAAAATTGCCAGAGTCTCTGCAAAACACATGGTATACCACATATACCCAGTCTCTTCTGAAAACACACACACACGAACTCACTATGCAAAACAATAGTTTCACAGAAACCTATGATTATAATAAGTGGAACCAAGGTCCAACAAATAGGTCACTGAATACTTGGCAATGTCGATCCTATCCCTTGTCCCTGCTCTTCTACCTGGGGGAATGGTTCTTCACCAATTTCTCCCTGCACATTTCCGTCTTGAGCTGGGTCTTTTGTGTAATGGTTTAACCCCAGCCAGCAACTAAGCACCACCCAGCCACTTGCTCACTCCCCACCCAGTGGGATGAGGGAGAGAATCGGAAGAGTAAAAGTGAGAAAAGTCGTGGGTTGAGATAAAGACAGTTTAACAGGGAAAGCAAAAGCCACGCACGCAAGCAAAGCAAAGCAAAGCAAGGAATTCATTCACTCCTTCCCATGGGCAGGCCGGTGTTCAGCCATCTCCAGGAAAGCAGGGCTCCATCATGCGTAACGGTTACTTGGGAAGACAAACGCCATCACTCCAAATGTCCCCCCCTTCCTTCTTCTTCCCCCAGCTTTACATGCTGAGCATGATGTTACGTGGTATGGAATAGCCCTTTGGTCAGCTGGGGTCAGCTGTCCCAGCTGTGTCCCCTCCCAACTTCTTGTGCACCCCCAGCCTCCTCGCTGGTGGGGTGGGGTGAGGAGCAGAAAAGGCCTTGACCCTGTGTAAGCACTGCTCAGCAGTAATGAAAACACCCCTGAATTATCAACACTGTTTTCAGAACAAATTCAAAACATAGCCTCATACCAGCTACTATGAAGAAAATTTACTCTATCCCAGCCACAACCAGCACATTTGGAGATTACTGTGATACAAATTCTGGCAGCTGGAGGTACTAATCTCTGAAGCTACCTACTTGCCTTTCATCCATCCCCTGAAACATACAACATTTGTGCTCATTTCTTCAATGACATTTCCACCTGGAACATGCAACATCTCCTTTTATACCTCCAAACAACGTTCCTCAATCAGTGAAAGTTTGTCACTAGTATCCCAGTAAGACAGCTTGTTATTAAAACTATTGAGTACATCACATCTCACAGTCTCTTTTGCCAATAGATGAGGACCACATCGTTTCAAAGCCTTTCTACTTTCCTACTTCTATAATTCACTTTTGACTGAATATTTCTCCTTTCTCCTGTTAGTCTCCTAAAGTCTAGGACTAGACTCGACCAACACACACTAGCATGTTTACTCATACCTTTCTCAGCCCAGCAATGATGATTTACGTAATTTATATTATTGTAAATAGAACCTACATGCATAAATTCCTGACCATCTACATCAATATACCCTTTAACACTACTATGATATTGTTTTATCTGGGCAAACTATCTGGTATATATCTGTAGAAATTACTGGACTAGTATTGACTTTGTTGCATAGAGTAAAATATTGATGAATGGCTGAAGAAAACAATCTTTAAGGCTTATTACAGTAGCTATTTGAATGAAAGTACAAAAAGAGTCACTCACAGGAATTATCTAGCTGCTCTTCATAGACAATTGCACACATTATCTAAAAGCAACTGTGATACAAACAGCATTCCATTTCCAAATTGACACAGTTGGTATGGCCCACTGCTCAAGGTGATGTATCTCAATTATCTTGAAGGACAACTTTAGCAAATTAACTCAGTTAAATCTAGTTTTTATCAGCCACAACCTTGGCTGGCCATTGCCATTTTCTAAATGTGAATTTTGTTTGCAAATGCTTATTACATGGAAAAGCCCAAGACAAGAGAAGAATATTTCTGAGGTTATAAAATACCAGTATAATTTTTTGTATCACAGAATGTGTGAATGAAAACATTGTGGTGAAGCATTGCACAAAGAGTTTGCTGAATCTTGAGTAATGAGATATTAACCTCAAGCAATACAAGAGATGGTTGGTTGCTTAAATAAACAGTTAAAGCTTGCTTAGCTCCTCTCTATCTCCATCTCCCTTTTTTCTTAACAGAAGTTTATTGCTCCTCAGCACCCAGTTCTGCTAGATCCTTGAGCTTTGTTTCAGTTACACCATAGTTCCTCTGACAATAAAAAGTACCTTCCCAGTTCTCAATAGCTTAATGGTGTAACTAATTGATCTCTGTTCCTTTTCATGTCTCCCAATTAAAAACAAACAAGCCGCTATTTCTGCTCCCATTTACTTCTGTCAGGAAAGATTTTTAAACTTCAGAAAGTGTGGATGTTGGTCTAAACAAGTGCCCACAAGTTCAGATCCATTCTAACACTGACCTGAACTCTCTCAACCCCATTGAAAATGAGTCAGAGATGGCCAAAGATTTAGATTTAGCTCTCTCCAGCTCATGCCAGCTGTACTAAACTACCTTAGAGAGACTCTTGCATTTCTTCTTCAGTGCTAGACAGAATTAAGAAAGTTTATTATTTTGTAGTGTTAAGAAAGAAAAGGTGAGATCAGATTCTGATGGTATTTCAGTCAAAAACATGGGTAAAGTTAGCCACAGTACAAACTCTTGATGCTTGTGTTTTATCCAAACTGACTCTGTCATGCTTGGTCTTAAAACCAAGGCCTCAATCTTTGGCCTCGGTTTCACAGTGAAAAATAATCTGAAAAACTTCTTTCATTTCACTTGTTCACAGATGCTCATATTTTATACATTTGTGCCCACTGTTTTCTTGAAAAACAAGAGATCTGGAATTCAGTTACTCAAAGTTCCCTCTTTTCTTTCATCTGATGAAATACCTCAGATCACCAGGGTAATAGTACCATGCTGCGGGAAGTAAGGAGGCAAAAACCTGTGAACATCACCTAGGAAAGTAGACTTCCCCTCTCTCCCACCTTTAAAACTGCCAGTTCACAAGATGAGAGAAGGGGAAGGGCTTTGATGAATAATTACTGGTAGCAACTTTCTCCTGTTGCTTTATTCCCTTCTTGTTCTACATTGCAGAATACCGGCGGATGCAGGGAGTAGCTCTCTAGACAGAGATAGGTATGGGCAGCTTAAATACCTTTGTGAGTTTAAATTATGTCCATTACCTATGGCTAGCTGACAGCCTACTGTGAAAGGATGAACTAAACACCATGTGTTAGCATTAAAGATTTCCAGTATGTCATTTTTTTCTCCCTTTAATCTAGAAGGTTACTGTCACAGATGATGCACACACCAACCCCTTTGCTTACCAATCAAGTGAACATATGCCTTTAGCTGATGACTGCTTGCTTTCTAGTACCCAGAGCTACAATAACATGGTTATTTTGGACTCTTCTGCACAGGATGGAGGACAAGGGAATAAAGATATAAAAATTTTGTTTGTGCTGTGGTGTTTTCAGTTTGAATTTTTGAAGGTCAGTGTTTTGCCCATAATCTGATTTGATTTGCTGTTTCTTTTGCTGAATGGCATGAAAAAATGAAGCTGAGCCCTAACATGAGGAAGGACCTTGCGGTAGAGGAATTTTTTTTAATACTTCACGTGTCCACAAATATCAGAATAACTCATTACCTGTTAGAACAGCAAACTCTAAGGACAGAAGGAATCCCTCTAGTCTTTTCCTCTGCTAAGGGATAAACTGCTTAACTTCTCATTCCCATGAATCATTTTGAATGCTCAGACAGGTAAGCAATTATCAGAGTGAATTCAAGTACTGCAAATTGTTTCTAAAGTAAGAAAAGGATTTTTAAAGTCAAAAAAGTTGAACATTAGGGATCATGAAACATAGGGATATAAGAAGAAAGTGAGCAGTATTCTCCAGTGTAGCTTTCAGAGAGCATCTGATAGTTATTTAAACAGCGTGTATCACATTATTTTTCGTGAGGATAACTAATGTGAAGACTCCTTACAAATGCCACTCAAATGCAGAGCTGGTGGTTTATGAGCTCAAAGTATTTTACTGCACAGAGCAACAAAAGGCAGCAGTTGGACTTCACTGAAGTTGTCACACAGCACACAGCTCTATTAGGCACACAAGGAAAGCTCTGAGGGGGTTAAAAGTCAATCGCAAGACCTGGGACCAGTGCCAATAAACTTGTACCTGGTCAGAGTTAAATTGAATTTTAGCTGCCAACTGTACATTTTCAGATCTCCAGAGGAAGCTGGTTCCTTCGTGTGGGTGAAGTACACAGAGGCAGGTGTTGAAATGGAAACCATTGCATCAAACAACTTGGGAACTGATTGAATTTAAAATTGGACTTTCTTATTCCTTGATTTTTGCCTCAGAATGCATTGAGGGGATGCAGGTGGCTGATAAACAGAAATGTATCACTCAGCCAAGAGGTCAAAAAATCCCTCCAAACAAACAAGAATTTTGTCTTTTGGGAGGGAAAAAAACCCTCAACAAATTCAACAATGAGTTATAGAACTAGGCCCTTATTACGTGTAAATCAGAGGAGCTATTCTGGTTTACATCAACATTAGTAGACTGAGGCCTAGATTTCTCAGTTAAGCCAGTGTAAAATGGAATAATGTATTAACTTTAAATATAATTATATAAAAATCTTACCCCAATATTATTTCAAGCCTAGGATTAGAGCTGGACCTGAAATTATATGTGCATATATATTATATATATATATGTGTATGCCTGTGTGTGTGTATCCCCTAAAAGGAAGAATAAATTATCATTTTTTAAACCTGCACGTAAACACAATAGAAAGCATGTTAATATTTCCAAGTCCAACATTGCACAGTAAGAATTCCTAGAATTAGAGTTATCCTTGTATTATGAAGGAAGTGCTGGGTCACATCCTAAATTTTTCCCCTACAGGATTTCAGATAATTCTGACATGCGGTCCTCATGTGGTGTGGTTTCTTTCAGCATCAGTGGGAGCTGCATTCCCTTCACACTGGTGAAGAATCTAGTTCAGCAGGTTCATTCAACTGAGTCCGAGATATAAATGCACTGCTGCTTACCACATAGGCACCTACCTTGTCACCACTGATGGTCTCAGTGCCTGTTTCTCAGTGCCTATATAGGAAAGAGAAAGTCTGCATTTTGTGTGACAATCTTTCAATCAAAACACATTAAAAAAAATACAGAACAGAAACACAGAACAAATAAGGAAATATTTAATGCCCCCCAAAACACGTAAAACTTGCAGTGTAACAAAGTTTACTATGACTCTGCCTTACATATTAGTCATTCTTGGTAATGTGGCAAGAGAATAGTTGCTCAGCCTTTATCTTAACTGAAAGCAGGATGTTAGAGTGAGCTTACCCTCATATGGTGTCATCGTCAGAAGTAACAATAAAAGCGTACATCATAGAAAAATATGTATAGAAAATACATTGTATTTCACTAATCTCAAGTCTACAGATACCACTTTCAAGTTTACTGATAAAAGTATGTTTTCCAACAACCATTTTCATAGTGAGAACTCAGTTGAATTTGTCATCGCTGATGGTGAAGTGCTGTAAACCAAACTGATGATCCAAGGTCTTTAATGATTTTCCACTGGTACCATAGCAAAATATTTTCTTATATAAACCAGAAGCTGAAATCCACCTCAAATATTTTTTTCCTTGAAATGTCTGTTTTAGTGATCTTTGAACACAAAGAGAGGCCTTTCTTTACAAAACCAGATATACAGTAGCTGTATAACTGTAGCGATAGCAACTCTTAGCAGGATTGTGCAACACATTCTCCTTTCCTGACTGTTTCCAAGGTGGACGTAGAAAAATAAAGCAAGAGTTCTCGGCCACCATGACATTATTTTGTAAAGTATCACAGAATGTCTTTCTCTAAATTATCAAAGAGAAAAGGCTCATGGAAAGATGTTTATCTTGGTACTCTTTTGGCTCTGTGTTATCACATTACAATACTAACAATTTCACAGACATAAGCCAAAAAAAGGGGAGTAGGGAGGGAAGAAGAAAGGAATGGAATAAAAGCCATGTTCGTCTTAAATGACTACACACTTTTACAACTCAGATGTATAAATTCAGATCTTGCCAGGGCAGGTCTTTATGACAGATGAGGCATGGAAAGATGAGATCCCAAAGCACTGCCTGCTGACTGATGACTTGCTTAGCAGGCTCCGGACTGCATGCCAGCAAGGGGTCTTTTCCCCAGTGCCCAAAGTAAGGATGACACATAGAATTGGTGTTGCCAGCTGCGTTTCCTTCAGAAGAGGTTGTTCCATCAGTACAGGAGACAGACGCTGAGATGTGAGGAACACCCTCGGCTCTCAGTGGGATTGGTCATAACTCATTCATACCTCTCAGTGTTCAACACACACCACATTTCTCTCCTGGGAAGTACTTTTAGCCGGGAGATACACTGAACAGCTGTGTTTTTTAAGGGCTATACTTATTTATGAGAAGATGGCTCATCTGTTAATGGTAGTATTATCATCTCAGTAAGTGTGAGATTTTTATGTTTTGATCATGAGGGAAGTAAATAGGTGCACGTTGATAAGTCCTTCCCCTACCCTATACGCTTTGCCATAGAATATTCAATGCAAGTACAAAATGTATTTATGGAGTGAAACATGAACGGTTCCTAACTTGCTAAAGATAAAAGTAGTGAGATTTAAAACCATAAAAATTGCCATCTTATAAGGCAAATGGTCCTACCTCCTGTGCCAAGTGCAGGAGGTAGTACATGCCTCTGTATTAATTGAGGTAATACATGCCTCTGTATTAATTGAGAGACAAAAATATCTGGTTAAATGTTAATTTTAGATAATGACCTCACTGTTTGAAAAAAGAAGTAAGCATTACCAAGTCAGTTCAATTCATATTGTACCTGTCTTTCACAGACCAGGTAGGTAACTTCAGCCTAAGCTAGATCAAAAAATAATGGCACCAGTAAAAAAATTAAATTAGAATAATAAGTGACCTTGTATAACTTTAAGACCTGTTTGACTTTCAGGTAAAATAAAAAAACTTCTATAGAGTGAGCACTCATTTTTATATTAAGCTTATTTTTAGCCTCAGTAGAACAGTGATATACTGTTCTCTGAGGAATAAGAAACAAGCATCATGGTTAACTTAATAGGGAATTTGACTTTGAATTTATTTCCTATTTAAGCTTCGAGAATTTTTCACAAAGACTGGAATGTTTTGGACTATTTTTAAAGAACAAACAGAATTCTCCTTGTTCGTACTCTGTCTACAGACTAAAAAGCACTCTCTGACAGCTGAATTAAATCCTCTTTGAGGTGGCAAAATGGAACCCCAAGTACAGTACTCCCCTGGCATAATATCATTGAACAGTTCTAAGCCCTTTGTTCTTTCTAAGCCTACTTTGAAAAAGGAAAAAAGCAAAGATGTGCATGTGATATAATGGGGATTTTTCTTTGGTTGTAGTTTTTCTTTCTTCCTTTCTCCGTGATTTATATGAGTGCATAGGAAAATTTGCAATGGTTGGAGACCAGAAAGCTCCTCTATTGTAATTCTCTCTCTTTTTTTTCTTTTTTCTTTTTTTTTTCCCCCCACTAACAGATGTACCCTTTTTTCCTCTCCAGATGTCTTTCAAGCCCCTGTTTAAACTGCTGGGTTTTTTTTCCAGTGCCTTCATGATACTTTAAATGTTTCAGTCTCTGTAAATGCAAAGTAACCAGTTAAGAATGCAAGGTGACCTGTTTCATAATCAAAAGAAAACTAATAGAAACTCATTGCTCTTGAAATAGAGATAAAAACTCAACAAGACAGGTAGGCTACATTTCAAAGAGAAATACATAATGTGTGTCCTCAAGACCACCTAATACACAATTATGACATTATCTGATTTGGTACATATTTAATTTGCAGTTTACAACCATATATAAGCTTATCTCTCATTATAACAAAGTGGACATTTAATCAGCAAATCTAAAAAGGGCACATATAATGCAGACTAACATCACCTCTTTCAAGACAAATTTAATTAAATTTTGATCCTACAGAAGTTGACAGAAATCTTTGTACTTTGCAAAATAGGTCTAACTGTGATAATTTATAAGGGACGTTCATATTGCTGTATTCCTAAATGTTCTAGTTTCATTATCTTGCACAATAGTTTGGAGTTATTTTGTATTTTAAAGTGGTGATTTTCTTCCTTGTAATGTCACTGTTATTAATTTTATGTACCATACCACATGGTAAGACAAAGTACTTTGGAGGCTTTGCTTAAGCTATGTTTTTATCACAGGCCCATCATTTAAGATATAGTGCTGTAAATGAAAATTATTAAATTGGTGTTTTACATCTATAAGTTACTAGAGAACAATTTTCACGTCACAGTGATGTGTTTTCATTGGCATTTTAATAAAAGGTGATTATCTAAAGACAGAATTCTAAATAGGATTTGCAAACTATGTACGTTTTCTGCTCTTCACTCAATAATTTATCACAACACATCCTTAAAGTACAAGCAATACGCGTAACTTGGAAACTTAATTAATTTGCATTGGATTTGAACTGAAGAGCACTAAAAACAGTGATTGATTTACCATACCGGTAATCATAAAGCAAATAATAAAAATACATTGAATTACATTTTACCTCTAATGGAAAAGTTTCAGTCTGAATCTGCTAGGTATGTTAACAAATACCCATTTATCCATTAACCCAAAATAAGAGACATAGGAATAAACTGACATACTGAGTTTCACAAAAGAATCTGTTATGGAATAGAATCAGGTCCTTGGAATTTTGGGCCAAACCTTTAATTCAAAGTATTTAAAAAAAAAAAAAAAAACAAAAAACACAAATCTAATTTTATTCTTGGGTAATAAGCAGAAGCAGTTATTTTAATAAAATCCATCACTCTTTGAATGCACTTAAAAATTTTACTTGATGTTTTTTCTTGTTGTAGATAGCATCTCATATTAATTGAAATGCTAGCTTAGTAGGCCATAGACATTGCAAAACCTACAAGAACAAAATGTCCCTTTGGGTCATGAGCAATTTATGGTAAAGTGACACAAAATGGTGAGTTTCTGAGAGAGAATTAGTTTGTACCCCACCAATAATGGTTTCAAACCAGATGCCTCTGCTGCAATATATCACACTCAGAGTATCTATAGGAGCTACTACTATCTCTGAATTCCAAAATTTACTGCAGTTCTGTGGTAGATGGTTACTTATAAATTATTCCGTGTTACGTGACCCTTTTTCAGCACCATGGAGAGTAGGAGGGCCTGACTTTTCTGAGTGTGTTCCAGATCAGTTTCTTTTCATTCTACTCCAGAACACGATAGCATTTAAAATATATATATAATAACTAGTAACTAGTAGATGTACTGAAGAGAATCCAGGGAAACCAACAAGACTGACAGAATTTTAGAAGGCATAATCTATGAGGAAATTTTGAACTGACTGAATTTGTTTAAGGTTGAAAATGAAAGCTAACATGATTAGTCTTTGAAAAGGAAACAAATGTGCACAGAGGACAGCAAGGTACTGTTCAGTATGTCTATCAGGTGTAGGTCAAGAAGAATCAGTTTAATTTGCAGAGAGTATGATTTAGATCAAATATTAGCAGAAATATTCTACCTAAAAGAGAAGTTATATTGCTTGGCAGAGATAGCAGAATGATAATTATTCTGGGTTTCTAAGAAAATGTTGGGCTGGAAATGTGTATGGTCTAAGTATGTTAGATTTTACCTAATGATAGGAAGGAAGGGGTCTCATGTCCCTTTAATTCTAAACTGTCAACGGTGAAATTCTACTTTTTGGTAGCCCAAACTTATGCGTTTAAAAATACCCTGATTTCTAAAGCGTGTTGATCACCTAGCTTATTATAATCATATTTATAGACAGTTATTCAAATCACCTATCCAAAATGGAATCACTCAGACTCATCTGTCACTGTCTTGACTTTATAACGAAAGGAAACAAATTCAGATAACAACAACTAAAAAAAGAAATAGGATCATTGATACATCCAGATGAACCTTGTGAAAACAAGGAGACCACAATGCCAGGGTATGGCCACATTTAGATTCTGAAATCTAGATATTTACTGAAACTCACCCATACATATGGAGATTGCATTTGTTAACCCAAATTTCAAATGTTTTCCTTTATGTACTAATTAAAGGATATTTAATGTCTATGAAAAAATTTATTAAACTTAAAATATACCATTTCACTGCAGGATCACACACCTTCAAGCAATTTGTACTATTTACAATAAGTCGTACACAACACAACCTATTTGGAGCTACATAGAGATCAACTAGTAAGAGTGAAAACCAGTAACTAGCAACTCTAATATAATCCCAGAGAGATAAAATCAAATTAGTTCTAATGAGTGATTTACATGCTAATTGACTAGTTTTGTAGCAGTATCAAATGGAAAGAGATATTACTTTCTCCAAACATTCCTCAAAAAATTAATGATCCAAAAAAGAACCATGTAAAACAGGTAATCACTTGTTAATTGATCTGCTACCAGTACTGTATGAAACACTGAGCAATACATCTGCTACAGAATCTTGAGAATATATTTGTTGGTTAAGCTGTACCTTGGGATAAGCTGCAAAGATGAGCACCCAAATATTTATTACAGGAACAGAAAGTGTTGACAGCTCATTAGTGAGATAAATATACATTCTCTGTGAACCTAGAGATACCTGCACACACTTCAAGATCTGTGAATATGACAAAGACCCCACCAGATAATCCACCACAGTGGCTGCTGTGGAAAGCTGTTCTTGCAAAGAGAAAAACAATACATAGTGTGAACTATAATTTCCTTCAACTGAAAAAAATCACTGATGAGGACAGGCAGGAATGTGCTCTGAGGCTGCAAATCATAACTTTCAGAAGGTTAGCTGAGTAGATTTTTTTTTTGTTTGGTCCTCTCAGAGTTTGCTTTGTTTTCTTGAAGTTATTAAAGGTCATTAAATTCCATTTTGCACACCAGCTTGCATAAGCTTTACTTTTCATTTCTCAAGGCTCAGACCACCTTCATTTCTGTAAAATAGTAGAAAAGCATAAAGAGTATCCTAGGAAGTAACATGCAAATGTTCATGCTGTATATTTGCACATCAATCTGTGGCACGCTTTTAAAGCACATTGCTTCTTCTCAAATACAATAGGATCTGACCATAGTGGGGCAAAGAGGGAAGAAAAGGAAAGAAATATTGACTGGTTTGAGTGCACATCCAATGGGTTATTTTTTCCGTGCTTGGCAAACAAGAATTGCAGAAGGCTTTTATGACTTTTAGCCTCTGCATTATACCTTTATTGAGTACTGTGCAGGAGAAGTTTTGTTCAGGGAACGATATCTGAGCAAACAAAAGGCATGTGGCACAAGAATGCTCTGGAATTTGAAAGAGGTTGAAGAAATTAAAAAGGCAAAGACCGCATGTGACTCAACCAACTCAGCCATTCTACATTCTTTAAACATACCAAACTAGAGCACATTAATCAACCAGTGAACAGGTGAAGATGATACCCTGAATAAATTTCTAGCCAGAATTGATGACTGTGGAGGAATCTGGTTTTATGGTCTATATTAGCAATAGTAAATGATTTCAGCATTCAGGGGAATATGATAGAATTTAGTGGTCTATCATTAACTTCATTTTCAATTAGATAAATTCTATCCACATTTACAGTCTGAGCTGGAATACAGAATAAGGCTGCCAGATGCTGAATCTGATTTAAAGAAAATACAATACAGAAGCAGCATTCACAGGGAAAATATTACTTTTACTTTTCATATCAGTCTTCAGATGTAATTGATCAGAAAGAGGGTAAATGACACAGAAATGATTGTGATCACCCAAAAAATTGCGAGGAGAAACAAACTGTCTTGAGTTGCACTAGTGTAAATGGTGTGTGAAAAAAGAACCGTGCTGTCATTACATGTCTGATAACAGAGTTACCTGATCTTGACACACACATCACAGAAGAAATCAGCAACATAAAAAAGGACATGAAAAAAAAAGTGAAAGATCAAGTAATATAATTTTTTTTTTACCTTTGTGAGGCCCAATGACAAGAAAAAAAATATTCAGAGTGGAGAATATTAATGAAGAACCTAGTTTTTTACTTATCAGAATGGGACAAATTCATAGGGCCATTGAAGCCCCTAGCCATTATCTAAGGATACAGTAGGGAAGAAATCCATTTGATCTGAGGACATTCTTTATAGTTTGCCCTTGCTTCTGGAAGCAGAAGTCACCAGACTCTTGGGGAGGCTTCAGTTCAAAACATGCAGCATAGCTGTAGTTCCAATTACACAGGGAATGGGGAGAGGAAAGATGTCAGAATGAGAGCCTGAAAGTTATTTCAGTGAGACTTCAATGCATATTTAACTGCATTTCTATTAAAGAGCATTTTCAGAGATTGAGGCTAGATTTTTAGCTCTGCATTAACAGAAACTTCTCCTTTGCTTTGACAATTACCTCTGTACTAAAGGTTCACTTTTACTCCTTCCTTCAATGACACTGGTGAATGAACTATACTCCTGCCATCCACAGCTACCTCTGCCATCAGCTGCAGGCTGGTTTTCAATTTTGTTTTTCTCTCCTGTTTTATATTCCTTTGGTCTTTTTCCATTATGTTGAGTAATGTGTAGGCCAGAAGGATGCGTGTGGTATGATGAGACTAGTACTTTGTATTTGTGCTTTATTAATACTTTTATTTCATTATATGATCTTTTTTCTCCTCTTCACAGACTTCCACATAAAGCCCCCAAAATTGCCTGCTGCAGCTAAAGCTCATCTCATTACTTTGAAAATAAGAGTAAAATCTATGCAGACTTTGACAATACACATATTTTGCTGGCATGTGTAGATACATGTGTATTTTACTCTGCAATTTAGAGAAAATGAGATTAGCAATGTCTAATCGTGGATAACTGGTACAATTAGCTGTTGTTTAGAATGTATTGTACATACACTATAGAAGACTGAACTAATGTTGTTCCTTACTACACATTTCAAAACCTTTAATCAATGAATGAAAAAATATTCCAGTTTCCAGTTCTTCTTTTTATTTCCTTAATAACATTAACAATCAAATCTGTCTCTCTAACTGTCTGAGGGAAAGTATTTTCATCTTCTTCGTCTTGACAGAAGGACCATGCCAAATCAACACCTGAGACTTTTCAAAACTCTACCAGTGGAAAATGTAAACTCTTTCTAACGTAAGAAACTGAAACAGAAGAGAGCAAGCTGACGGATCAGAACTTTTTATTTTTTACTATATTCTTTATTAATACTCCTTGAGGGGAAACCTTTTACTAAAGCTTGAGCCATATAGAAGACAGGATGATACAAAGAGGTAATAGGGAAATTATTTAGCTTCTAAGTGTTCAGAAGAGTTGAAGAAATCTGGATGAAAGTATTACTGTGTTAATGTAAGTACAGGAAATCAAAAGTGAATGAGTATATCAATTGCATTTTTTTTAACATCAGTGAAGTTACCAAAGATATGAGAAGAGGCATACATTGAAAACCTTTGTGGTTTTGTATTTTTAAACTAATCGTCAACATATATGAGAAGCAAAGGAAAGAAACAAAAGAATTTTGCATGGAGTAATCACTTTCCTTTCCAGAAATTTTCTCAAACTGGTCTTAGCATGTAATAGATGATTAATATCCCTACCTGAACAGGACTGCCTGTGGTCAAGGTCTCCAGAGTACCTGCCTACCCCTAATATCACACTACTTCCACAATGACTTAAAGGTACAGATACTTGGTTGTACCATCTCTCATTCCTGTAAGTACTTTAAGCCCAATTATGCACAGGAAAAGCAATCAAGCTGTGACTAAAATGAACAGCAAATGCCTGCAGAGTATATGACAAACTCATAAGCTGAAGTTTGTTCAAGTATGATGTTCATATCATCACAAACAACTACCACATCTTCAAAAATGAATGATTCTTGGAAATAAAACACTAATATTAAAAAGGTCGGCATTTCTTAAATGCATAGTTCAACTTCTTCTAATTATTATGTAAGCCACAATGCAAATTACTTTTCTGACAGAAGTCCTAGAAAAAGCAGGGAGTAGAGAAGTTGTTCATTTGCCATAACACACTAGAGATCACGTCTGGCTCCTCTAGAAGCAACAGGTTTAGATTACCTCCAAATGTAGCATAATGGACTAGATAGTCTGTTTCAATCTGGCAATTTTCTATGATCCTTTGTTCAGAGTGGACCAGATGTCTGTTGTTGTGTTAAGAATTAACTTTGTAATTGTTTAAAAAAACACTTAGCATACCAAGGCCACATGTGTGGCACAGGTGCATTTTAACTGCTCTGCTGTAAGTTTCTATAATTAATGACTAGGATTCTGGATGTTCAGCCAGGTTTTTTTGATTTTGTTTTGGGGGTTGTTTTTTGTGGGGTTTTTTTGAAGGCTACGTGACCACTCTTATTAAAAAGAAGAAAGAGGAAAAAAAAAGAATTGAGAACTGCAATTGCTAAAGCATCAGAGCAACACTTTATGCGTTGTAACCTAAAATTTGTTTACACATAAAATGGATGAACTCTGAATATACAGAGAGAATTAGCAGGGAAAATGAAAGTTAAGTACACACAGAGTTTGCTACTTTGATAACACAGACTATGCAATAATAGAGGTTTTCTGATTCTCATGCTTATTTAGGTGTGTGTAGTTTTGTAGGAGGTGCTCACACTCACATGGCAGCAGTTTATCCTTTTTTTTTTAAACTTAGAAAAATATCAAGCCCAATAGTTAGAAGAGGAAAGGTCAGGACAAGTATTAGAAAACTGACTCAACTTTCCAATTCAGATTGTTGTAGTCAACTCATCTAAATGGATATATAAACCAACTGCTTACTGTAAACCAGAAATGATTCAATATCTCTTCCTCTTTCATATGCTTTCTATAGATTTTCCGTGTTTAAATACACACAGAGGATGTATATTAACAAGCATTTAAGCTCTGTCACACAACAGGTCTATGGGAGTATCCTGCTGGATACTGGGGACAGCTTCTGTGCTTCCAATGTGAGCCTTACCTTGCCCAAAGAAAAAAAAAATCTAGAAGAAAAAGCCTTGAACTGTCCAATAAGCTAGTGTAGGTATTCATAAACATTATTCATTAAGTATTAGAAAAGAGGAGATCTGCTTCTCTGGAAGAGTAAGGAAGCTGAAAATTCCTGTGGAAGGGCAGGCACTCAGAGAAAGAGGAAAAATACTAAGCTGAACAATCACTTCTCCATCAGACACTCACAGTTCTCAAACAGCGGGAAAAACCTTTAACTCTCCCATGTTTGGTCCTACTTTGCTTTTTTTACCTGCAGTGCTGTTCACTTCTACATTCAGTGAAGAATCTATACTTTGGGTTGATGTAGGAAAAGATATTTAGGATTAGATGTTCCTCTTGACACCCTGAGCTCAAATTTCATCTGATGGGCTGACCTCAATAAGCAGATCTGTATCATTTTACTGTCTTTTTGTCTGATGGGCTGAAACTAAAAAAATAAATTTGTACCAAAGTATAGAAGCAAAATCTAAACTAATTTTTTTCTTCTAATGCATTACAAACTCTCTTCTTCCAGGCTTCAGTTCTTAAGAACTTATCTTTACAAAACAAAGAGAAAGGCTTGCATATGCAACCTAATTTTGGGGTTCTCTGACTTCTGGATACTTTCCTTTGCTACTCTAGTGTCTTCTTAATTTACATCTAATATCCCAAAAGGTAAAAATGTTTACTATAATTTATACTGACTGTTTAAACACATATTTGATGCTTTTGGATCTGTTGAACTTACCTGTTTTATCCCTGAGAGTGATGCATGTACAAGTGAATGACAAAGCAAGTTTCACAGCAACAAAAACCAAAAGCCATCAGAATCTTTGAAAAGGCTTTCATCAGCTTCAGAAGACTGGATCAGATATCAGGCCAGCAACAGAACCAAGAATTACACACATCAGGCAAGAAAAAAAGGCAAGTAGAAATACACCCAAGAATTGAGATACAATTATGGTACTGTCTTAGATGGAGGAGCATGTAAGAGGAGAATTGACAGTCCCCTATATCTCTCAACCTCATTAAATTTTAATTTGCAAAGAGGTAGTTGGGGTTATATTAAAGTGGGTGTAAAATACTGTTTTTCTGATTTAACAATTGCTCTTTTATGCGTGATTACAAAAGATGAAAATGAATAAGAATCAGGACCTAAGGCCTGGTGGGTTTATTTTGGGTGGGGGGAGGGAAGGGTTGTTTTAGGGAAATCTTTTTTTTATCCTTTTTCAAATTAAAATAATTTGCAGGTTTCAAAATATCACCAAAATGGTCATCAAAGCAATAAGAGATTGGAGATCTTAGCCAGAATATTGTGCAGAGCTGATCAAAATAGCTTTCAATGATGAAAATATTTTTTATTAAAGAAATATAGACTCACAGTATAGGTATGCCTGGGGAAAGCTGAAACATTTGTTAATCTTTAAAAAAAATGTACGCTTTTATTTAACATAATATTAATTGCAATATTACATATCTTAAAATATAACCCAAATACTTTAAATATTGTGTAATATAAAAATACATATTCTGATACTAGAAAACATTTTCATGGTTTCAAAGAAATTTTCAGGTCATCATTTTGAAGGAGCTACACATTGGTTTACATTTCTGGTTTTCACTTTAATCTTAAACATTTCTGAAGATCAGAAAGTCTAGGTATGTGGCCAGATATAATTGCCTTAAGTAGGTCATGTGGCTTATAAGGATCCATACAGCATCAAGAAATAATCAAGGATACCACAACAGAATGCAGTACAGTTACATATCGGTACGGCTGTTTACTGTTCTTATAAACTTTTCCGGAAAATACAGACCTATATATAAGCTTTCTCACATATGTCTGATATATTCTGTTTGTCTCCCTTTAGAACTTCTGTAAGATCCCTTACATCAGGGTCTGTATTAACTCTGTTTGCCTTTACAACATTAAATACTTACTTAGCTAATCAATATATTATGACAACAGAAATATCACTGTAGCTCTGTGATTTGTTGCCCAGTGGTGGCTAAATCTTCCTTAATTGGCATATGTGTTTTGAGAAATAAACATACTATTGTAGTAGCAGAAGGAAGCACAAGATGAACACTAGCAATATTGAAGGAAACATCCTGAAAGTAAAAATCTATCATCAGTAAATACTTTTTAACTCATCAGTGATCTTATGTCTTTAGAAAATTATTGTTTTTATATACTGACTGGCTTTTGTTATTGTTACAGGGTTTTAAATTTATGCTACTCAAAGCCTGTACTTACCACAATAGAATTAGGTTCATGCTTGACATTTTAAATGCCAGGCATGAAAGTAGAAATAATATGGATTAATATATACCTTATGATCATTTGAACTTCAAATACACATAGTTACGTCAAAAGTGTATACCATGGAGCTCCTTATTTGTCATAACACAGTGTAATTTACTCTTCTAATTCACTTTGAACATCATGGGCTTTGTTTGTAAAGTATGATCTCCAAAACACAATGCTACAAAAATTGGATCGTAGCTCTGTATGAGGTTTTCAACACACAGTAGTATACACAATGCAGTAATACTTTCTCATATTGAATATATTCTTTGGGGGTTAAAGGAATAATAGGCAAGTTTTACCTTCTTGATAAATATGACAGTCGCATCTTATACCACTAATTCAGAATGAGATATATGAAGAGACTCTTTGATACTGGCTCAATTGCAAATTCTGTTTATTATCAGTAAGACCCCTTTCCTTAACATTCCAAAACACTGAAACAAAACCAGACCTGGAAGCAACTCCACGCAAATCTATTCTTCCACTTGCCCTAAATCTCTCTAAAAGAGAAAATACACAGTAAAAAAAAAAAAAAATCAAAACTGTGATAGAGAAACTTTTACCCCAAAATGAAAGGAGCTGGGGATTTTATGAGGTCTGTTAGAGCTGAGAGCATTGTATTCAATTTCATGTGGACTGCTCTGAGATCCTCTATAAAGAAAGCAATCTAGGGAGATAGAAAGTGAAGTTATATCTATAGCTGCCATCACCTGACATTCAAAACCCAGTAAAATTGGCAGGTATGAAGAGATTCCTGTGGTTGCTTGGGAGAGCCTCATGCCCATACCTCTCAAAGATACAAAATAATTTCTATGAAAGTAGTTGCTCCCTGGTACCACCGTCTTTTGAGCCCCTCTCTGAAAGGCAACAGCTCAGGATACTTGCAGACTCCAGAATTCAGATTTGGTAGCTAGTGTTTTCTGCATGGGCAAAGTCTGGGAACCTCCTGAATTCCCCATCCTGTGAGCATGAAGGGTTGCAGCCCCTCACTCCTGTCTACTCGACTTTGAAACCACTGGGAGCTGGGAGAGAGAAGCTTCTGTCTTTCACAAAAGCAAGGTGTTTCCAGCTCACCTGATGAGGGACATTTTGCTTTCTTGACAACACACCTGCAAACTGAAAATCATTAGAAAAATGAAAAAAAAAAAAAAACAACAAAAAACCCAGCATGAAAGAGGAACATAACGTGGCAAAGGAAAAAAATAGAAAGGGTAATTGGCAGATATGTATTACACCAACACTTACTCTCAGAGTCCCACATCTGGTACCACTAATAACTTCTTTTCTCCACACAACATTTCAAACAACACAATATATTTATTCAACACGTCCCTGTATGTCCAATGAGAAATAATGGGCGTTACAAATTCACACACCTCCAGGGACTTTATTTATACCAATAAGTTTATATCTGGTAACAATGCCAAACGATCTGTGTAAGAGCAAGAACAACACATTTTTTTTTTTATTCCAGTTCAGAACTAAATATAGATGCGCCCCGTATTTCTGCTTCTGGTTCTATATTATCCTTGTAAGCTTCAACGAGCATCTCTGGTGTTTCAGTGTCAGTGAATCCCTGCTGCATTACAGCATTCTGCTGTCCTGCCTGGGTTCTGTGGTCTTCTAAGCTAAATTGCTAGAAAACTTGTATGGACTAGAGGTGGCTTCAGAGCTGCTCTGAATGACAACCTGTTGTCTAGTCCAATTCACAAAATAAATGTGAATCATTTCTACTCTTTTTTGGGTTTGATTACTGACAAGTGTGAAGGTGAAGTCCTGATTTGAAGGAAAGTGCGTTCTAAGGAAGAGGAGATCATAATAGGAAAACATGAAAAGATTAGCCAGACTTTTTTACCTGAGTAAGAAACAGTCAAAGAGACTAAGGGACCGTACCAAACAGTCTCTAGCATGTATGAGCTAGAAAACATTGAACTACCACTTTTTTTAAAAAAAATCATTTTTATAGAAAAGAGAGGAAAAAAGAAAATGCAATCAAAATTCCTTTTAATGACTTCTCTCCAAATCTCTCCTACTAAGGCTATGTCTTATAGAAATTGTGAGGGTCTCACTACACAAAATGTGCAATGTTAGCATATTATTTGAAAAGACTTACACAACAAGAGTCTTGGACTTGCATAACCCTTTCTCTAGAGCTGCTTCTTCGCAGTGATGCCTACGTTTTGCTTCTCTGTCTACAAAGGTCCTCCTTCAAAAATTAGTTTTTACTGCACTGCAGTCTTTTCCCTTTTGGTCTTAATGATGAAAAGAGGGTTTTGCCCTGCTTGATATTTCTACTTCATGTTTCCAGTAACTTGAATATAAAACAGGTATTAGAAATGCTGCATGGGCTCATACCATTCTTCTTCAAAAACATTTAACTGACTTGAAATACCCTTGCTGCTTTAACTACTTTGTATGTTATTTAGTTCCAAAACAGGAAACCGTGTGTAGTTTTTAGGAGGAAGATTACACTGGTTAATTCTATTGCTGGAGCTGTCTGAAGGTTTTTGGTTTTTCAAATATAAATCTTTATGTTTTTCTGTTTATACTGAATGAAGCATTGATTTGCAGATGGATTTTTAGTTTCTTGCTTTAAACAAAGCTTTCTGCATAAACATGGCTTCTTTTTGCCCACTTGGACAACAGCCAAAGTCATACACAAAAATGTCAGTTCTTTAAACTGACAAGTATGTTAGAGTATCCAAAACAACAGTAGTCAGACTAGCTGTATACCAACAAATCTTCTTCTAAAGGTGTAAAACTAGGTTAAGGGTTAAGTCAGGTACAGCAGAGGAAAAAGCAATTAAAACAAACTTATTAACAGTCTCGATTTCTCCTGCTGGTTGCCCTCTTAACTTCTTCTGGTGTAACCTAATATACAGTATACAGAATCACAGAATCACAGAATCATATAGGTTGGAAAAGACCTTTAAGATCATCGAGTCCAACCATAAACCTAACACTGCCAAAAACCACCACTACACCATGTCTCTAAGTACCTCATCCAAACGTCCTTTAAATACCTCCAGGGATGGCGACTCAACCACTTCCCTGGGCAGTCTGTTCCAATGCTTGATAACCCTCTCGGTGAAGAAAAATTTCCTAATATCCAGTCTAAACCTCCCCTGGTGCAACTTGAGGCCATTTCCTCTCGTCCTATCACTTGTTACCTGGGAGAAGAGACCGACCCCCACCTCTCTACAACCTCCTTTCAGGGAGTTGTAGAGAGCGATGAGGTCTCCCCTCAGCCTCCTTTTCTCCAGGCTAAATAGTCCCAGTTCCCTCAGCCACTCCTCATAAGACTTCTGCTCCAGACCCTTCACCAGCTTCGTTGCCCTTCTCTGCACACGCTCCAGCACCTCCATGTCTCTCTTGTAGTGGGGGGCCCAAAACTGAACACAGTATTCGAGGTGCGGCCTCACCAGTGCCGAGTACAGGGGCACGATCACTTCCCTACTCCTCCTGGCCACGCTATTTTTGATACAAGCCAGGATGCCATTGGCCTTCTTGGCCGCCTGGGCACACTGCTGGCTCATATTCAGGCGGCTGTCAACCAACACCCCCAGGTCCTTCTCTGTCAGGCAGCTTTCCAGCCACTCTTCCCCAAGCCTGTAGCGTTGCATGGGGTTGCTGTGGCCCAAGTGCAGGACCTTGCACTTGGCCTTGTTAAACCTCATACAATTCACCCCAGCCCATCGATCCAGCCTGTCCAGGTCCCTCTGCAGAGCCTGCCTACCCTCAAGCAGACCAACACTCCCACACAACTTGGTGTCGTCTGCAAACTTACTGAGGGTGCACTCGATCCCTTCGTCCAGATCATTGATAAAGATGTTAAACAGGGCTGGCCCCAACACAGAGCCCTGGGGAACACCGCTTGTGACCGGCCGCCAACCGGAGTAAACTCCATTCACCACCACTCTTTGGGCCCGGCCGTCCAGCCAGTTCTTTACCCAGCGAAGAGTACACCCGTCCAAGCCATGAGCAGCCAGTTTCTCCAGGAGAATGCTGTGGGAAACCGTGTCAAAGGCTTTACTGAAGTCTAGATAGACAACATCCACAGCCTTTCCCTCATCCACTAGGCGGGTCACCTTGTCATAGAAGGAGATCAGGTTGGTCAAGCAGGACCTGCCTTTCCTGAACCCATGCTGGCTGGGCTTGATCCCTTGGTTATTCTCTACATGCCGTGTGATAGCACTCAGGATGATCTGCTCCATCAGCTTCCCCGGCACCGAGGTCAGGCTAACAGGCCTGTAGTTCCCCGGGTCCTCCTTCCGGCCCTTCTTGAAGATGGGCATCACATTAGCTAATCTCCAGTCAGCAGGGACTTCCCCAGTTAGCCAGGACTGCTGGTAAATGATGGAAAGGGGACTGAGCAGGTAGCACTGGCTCATTCTTGCAACTGCTTTTCAGCTGAAAAACCCTAAACCTTTTTAGAGTTATCAGAAAATCCTAAGAAAGCCTAGAGGAGCTGGAGGATCATGTCCTTGGATCAGGGGCTTTCATTTCCACAGATGCTTGTGCCAGGACAAAAGCTTTCAGATTTTGAGACCTGTTAAAACCTTAATGACTAGAGATTACATGAGCTGCCAGTCCTGCTTTGTAATTTTTCTGTTCTAGAAAACTCTACAGAAGGGCTGCTTTGGCTCCCCCTTAGCTTATAGCATCTTCTTAATTCTGTGCTCTTCCTTTGCATCCTTATTACTAAACCAATATACTGCTCATTTTGATTTTTCTTTCATCTGCATTTTCTGGATGCTAAAGTCTCATGTCTGCATCTTTCCAAATTTATAAGGACCTGAAAAGGTGTTAGATAAAGAATGAAAATACTCAGGGACAAAGGAAGGAAATCTACCTATATCATTTCCACAAAGCAGTCACTTTATTTCTGCATGAAAATAGGGCCATTGCTGTAATTTTTATAATTTTTGGTGAAGATCTATGTCAGGGCCTGCAGGTGCACATGGCAGTTGGAGAACTTATGGTATATGTTATGTAATGTTATTGGTTTTGATTGTTGTTGTTGTTGATTGACTAGAAATTTCCTTACATAAGTAACAGTAGGGAAAATCAGGGAGAACATCAGCAAAATGCTGAAATAAATAATGGGGGACCAGAAACTGTAGACTGATTCTGCTCTTCAGCACCCAAACGATAACATTCTTTGTGGGAAAAGGTGGAAGGAGGGGAAAGAGAACAAACCTTAATCCAGAAGAGCTTGTCATGGACAACTTCACTCATTTGTAATTAGGCTCTTTATAACTTCAGCAGGATCATTCTCTCCTTCCTGCCCTCCCAGCACACATGCACACAAGCACAAACCCCCCAAAAAGCACCAAACAAACCCCCAAGTCCCCACCTACTTTGAGACAGGGCTAAGCAAATGGACGTTGTTGTTTGCTGACTTGATTACTAAGACCTTCTGCATATTAAAGAGGCCACATAGCTTGACAGTTAGGTCCATGGAAAGGTCAGAAAGTCCTTATTTAGCTTACTCCTAGCACAGCAGTCTGTGAACAAACATGAAAACAAACAATAGATAATAAGCAGACCATTCCTGGAATCAGTCCAGAAAAAGATAACTCATGAAACATTCCAAGTGTACCTCAAAAAAAGTGTGACCCCAGAAGGCATCTAGAATTTCAGAGGTATTATCCTGAAATACTTAATGTTTATTTCTTGTATTTAACAGTTTTTCTTTTCTTTTCCCTTCCCTTCCACTGCTGTCGTGACCGCCTGGGAACTTTTCTAGAGATCCTCCCCTCCTCCCAGTAGGCCAGGTGTCCTTCAGAGCAATGAGATCATGCCCGTGAATGAAGACAGCTCCATTTTCAAGTAGTCAGGAAAATATTATCTCAAGCTTCTTGTACGCAGGGACCCTTCAGAAAGAGTGCCAGATTTCTGGTTCATTTCCTCAGCCCGCAGGTGCTACTACTCAGACTTCACTCATTCACTGTACTGGATGCCTGTTCAAACCAGGTACATGGAGATGTTGTTGCTCCTGGAATTGCAGTAGAAAACTGCTGCATTTCCCAAAATTTTCTCTCCACAGATTTGCCAAAATTAACGTCTGATGAACTGACTGTACACCAGGGAATTGCCCTTAACATGGTAAAGTGTGCAGACAGCCTGAAGTGGTCTATGAAGAAAATGAAGAGTTATATTTCAGATGGGATGCTATTAAGTGTTCAAGTATTTTCTGGAGAATAAATGACAGGGAAAATGTGCAGAAAAGCTGGGAAGGCTGACAATAGGGAAAACAATGGTGAAAATAGCAAGATAGGTGATGCATATCTAGGATCCAAGAGAACCAATCCTTCTTAAAACCTGTACTACCTACCTCCCCTCTGTTACAGAGCTTTGTTTCCTAAATTTGGCACAGCATTATTTGGCACATAACAATAATGTAAATTACTGATTCTTCTTACTACCTGGCTGCTTGATACAGATTTTACAGAGGATGAAGCTAAAAATCTCACCAGGGAGATATTGCTTCAGTGTTTCTGAATAGTAACATATTCAGAAATCAGGAACTGAATGTGAAAAAGAAGTATACACTTTCTGCAGGTCTCCTTTTCTGTGGTTGCCATTAGAAAGGGTCCTTTGAGAAGAACTCGTTGAATTAGAATGATAAATGTTCACTTATTAAGAAAAATATGGAATTTTATTATTACGGCAATACATTCATGCTGCTGCAGATATGCATGTATGTGTTAGGGCTTCTTTATTAGCCATCTTTTAAAGGATTTAAATTTAACACGTTTGTGATTAAACTAAAGCAAAAATTTACTTTGTGACAAACTTTGTTCTAAAAGCTTCTAGTCGGGAACTCATGGATTTGATTCTAATTGAGAAAAATAAGATACATATTAATAATGAAGAATAAATAAAAAGCCAGAGCTGAGCAGTTTCTTTTTCCCTCCTTCTGCCATCTCCAGATTTTTATGTATCTAAATAATATTACTATTAACCCAATAAACCCAGTATGAAAAATGTTCAGAGCACTAAGCGACTATGTTAAGCACTAGTTTGCATGCACTGGCTACCACTGGGGAGACTGAACTATTAAAAATTATGAAGGAAGTGGGTATAATTTGTACACGCACATCAAAATCCCTAATAAGTGGTCATGAGCAGGGATTGAGGTGTTTAAATTACTGCAAATTGCAATCAAATTTTTAATCCATGGTTAATTGCATCTTAAATATTACATCTGCAAACCCATAGTTCTAATTTAAACTTAAATTGAAAATAAATGTTTTCAGCAGTTTAGAACACAGAGTAAGATTCAATATTCAGTACTCTAAGCATCTAGTCTAGCAAGATCCTGTAGATTTAAACCTTTTAAAAACCATTTAAAATCACCCTAAATAATTAGGGAGGCAGTTATATGTATGCCATACCATGGAAAGACTTCCAGTGACAATAGTGGGGTTTGTAACAGGGTGAAATCATTAGTATGTAGCAAAAAGCATACACTTAGTTTATAGACAGTCCATCAGTAAAGCCAAACAAAGGCAAAACTGCCTCACAGTTTAACCGTAATTTGCAAGGGTTCAAACAACGACAAATAAGCAGCTGAGCACCATGCTTCTACAGAATGGCCAGATTATAGCAGGACTATACCATGAATCTGAGAGCCTCAGGTTCTGGGGTGCGGTGCAACGCAGTCTCTGCTGGCTACCTATACTCTGCATAATCAGGACCAATCGCAATTACAGGATTTGGGATGGACTGTTTTCAGAAGAACTCAATCTTTTTATTTTCACTGGACTTCAATATAGAGTTCCTAAGAACTTCCACATGAAGGACACAGGAAAGTTCTGATGTTCACTGACTGGACAAAGCAGTAAGACACATGCCACTTATCTGGAGATGATCAGTATTGAACCAGTATTGAACCAGTAGCACCAGATATCAGTAATTAATCCAAATATATACACACATACATTGTGTGTATGTATAAATATACTGTATATACTACATATATATACACACACATGTGTATATATTCTGTCACTATGGTTCATACACACATATACATATATATTATACACATATGGGCACAGTGCCCCCCCTTGAACACTTTATGTGCTATATATACACAGAACAAATACTGAGTATCAGTTCAGCACGATTCTGTAACATCTGTAACATCCATGAACAAGGAAATGCAGCAGACTGTGTGCTACAAGCAAAGTCATGAAGCCATATCAAACTTTTAAGAAAAAGTTTGACATCACAATTAGAAGACAGAGAAGCAGTAAGAAAGTTCTTGCAAGTGCACAAGTATAACCTGGCAAACACAGGTTTGCAGTTCAAGAAAGGAATATGGACTAGAAGAATATTCAGTAGATGCTCAGATTCAAGAGCAATGGAGCGTGGCTACAGAATTGGGAATAAAATGTTCCTGGAGGTTTTGTGTTGAATTAGCCCTGGTGCTGGAGAGGTAGGTCACCAACATGAAAGTTATTTGAGCATGGCAGAGCAAAACTAGCATTAGCCATGAAGATGCCCTAGGACTCCACGTAGTCCAAGACTGGCAAGCTGATTTTAGTTTAGAAATTAGCTTTAGGACATGAATAATAAGGCAGCAGCATTTTTAGAATAAGAAAATGCCTTTGGTCAATTTAGACAGATCATCTGTCTATTTAATGCTTTATTAAAAACTTTATCCTCTTCAAGTCCTTACTGCCAATTAGTGTCAATTAACGAAAATTTAATCAGCCTTCTTCTGCTCTCAGTACAATGCTGTAAAAGCAATGTAATTCTAGTAATTTCAATGTGATTTATACCAGCATAAATGAGGCAAGAATGAGCCTTAATAGGTGCACATTTAAGTGTATGTTCTTAAACCACAGTTTATAATGTGCCTCAACACAGGTAACAAAATTCCTATGGGGCACATTTGTGATCATAAGCTAGTCTTTTACTCTAAGTTAGTCTAGATGATTAGCTTTTCAGGAAGAGCCTTGCAGGCAACTCTAAAGCGGGTAATATTATACAGTAGCTTTAATTATGAGTAAACTAAATATAAAATTGCATTAGTAATTCTGAAAATATCTTAGTTTGGTTAACTATCCAATCATGTCTCATAAAATAAAAGAAAAAAGAAATCAGTGGGGATATTACAATGGTGGTAGTGGCACGGCAAGGATCACCTGACTAGAGATTTGGAAGATGAGGTGCTTACAAAGTAGATAACCTAGAAATTTAAAATTTTTATACTGGTACATTTAAATGAAAAAAAGAAAATCATTAGAAAACCTTGGGAAATGCCAATAATCTGCTTTCAATACAAATATGTTTACTTAACCAATTTAAAATGGTGTGTAAAGATAAAAGCCTTTTATTTTAAACACCTATTTCAGCAAATCTCAGTTCAGTTAAAGTTCTTCCTTGTATTTTTCGTGTAGTCCTCAGTATATCACGATCTCTTTCTAAGGAAATCTTGATATTCAGTCCATAAAAAGGAAAAAATATGACAGGAATGACAGAAACTATTGGAGAAAATAATGAATTAGGAAGACAGAAAAATTAACCAAGGAAATGAAAGTCAAAAGTTATGACAAGAAAACAAACTCTGCAAATATTACAGGTCTGCGTGAAATGCACAATAGAATTAGGATACTATCAACAAAAATCTAGCCCTAAATGTGCTTCATTAAATGATACCAATCTGTGAAAAGGGTAGCTTAAAGGTACCAGAGAATTAGCAACATAAAGATAAATATGCAAAAACATATATGAAGGGAATGTATCTAAAAGAAAGATAAACTATAAAAACATACAAAGAAAGTAATGGTTGCAACATCAAGGAATCCAAAATTAGGAAAAGCAAGGACTGAAGTGACCTATGACATTGCTGATTTACTGTTTCTGAAAAGGCATTTTCATAGAGCTTTCAGGGTTTTTTTTATATATATATATATATATACACACACACATCATCCAGGCACCTGTTGAAAGATATTTAACTGAATAAAATTGCTTTCTATATGTCCTCTACATCATTCATTGCAGCAGCTGAAAGCTATATTATGAGCAGGACGGGGTTAGAAAAGCTAGTAGCATGGTTAAATCAGTTGAATCCTCTCTTGCAATACTGGATTCTGCTCCAAACTCTCCTTCAAAATGTGTATGCAATGCTGTGCAAGTCAATTAAAATCAAACTTTTTTCATAGGTGTTCACAAATTTTGTGCTTGAATACCTACTTCGGGGCATCGTGATGCAATCTGCAAAAGGCAACTACAACTGAAACTAATACGACGTCTGCTTTCAGCACGCAAATTGCAAAGGACTCTGAAGTTACAGACTCTAGGTGCCGCAAGTAATAGGCAGCTCCTTAAATAGTCTATGCAACATTTTCTTACGCAGCTCAGAGGTGTTCAGTACAGGCACAGTAATTAATATCTCTGAAGCATCTGCGTATTTTGTAAAGATTGTTAGAGAAGTGACACAAGAAAAATAAGACTTTATATTTCATGTAGACTTTGTATACAGTATTAAGTAGAATGAGACCGAATACTAAATGAAAATGGTGTATGAGAAAAAGTGAATGTGACCACACCCTTAAAAATGATAGCCTACTGTGTATATACAACCAAAGCAAAGATGCAAGAACAAGTGTCATGCTTCTAACTTACTAATTAGGATCACTTGAATTTCCAGCTTTGGCACCTCTTTATATAATTCTGAAAGTATTAACTTCCCAATAAACTAAATCTGATTAAACCAGAGAAATTCTAAAAGGAAAAACCTATCTCCTTCCTCTCTATTTTTCTGTTAGCAATTTGAATGCTCAAAGCCTTTCAGCCAAGAGACTAGACTATTATTACATTGGTAAATGGTAACAACAGCCAGGAACACACCAACTGTCAGCAGAGAGGAGACACACACATTTTCCTACTGAAATTAAAAGTTTTTTGTTGCACAACAAAGAACTGTCAATATTCAGTAATTCTTGGATTAATCCTAGGCTACGAAGGGGACTAAGTGAGTTTTAAAGCCACCATCTTTCTTTCCTCATGGCAAAGATAACTGGGGAGTTGGGGGAAGTGACAAGTTTTAGAATAAATTCAAAAAACTTGGGCTCTTTCCATCAGTCTTTCTTAATAAAATATATAATAAACTGAAGAAAATGTGTTGGAAAGATTCTGGAGAAACTTATGTCTTGATGGCACTACATTTTAGTGGAAAACAGAAATAGTTCAAACAGGGTTTCACTGAAGCTATAGTTCAGGTACTTAACACTCCTACTCTTATTCAGGGACCAGGCCGTCCAAAGAGATTTATCTGTAACAGTTAAAGTAGAAAAGTTTCAAAGATAAGTGTACGTTATCCACTGGCAGTAGTACGAGTCCTAGCTACGATCACCAAGTTTTACAAAGAGCTCAACTCCCATTTACAAGCATAAATGAAATAGCCAGATGCCCAGAACTACCTACTATTCATCAAATTTTTTTGGCTGCCATACTCAAATATTTGACAGTGAGCATCTTGGGGTGATGGAATTCTATTCTTGGCTGCATAAATCTATGAAGAAAGTAAATTCATTTAAATTTACACAGCTGTAACAGAGTAAAGAGAAACAAGATTACAGCCTTTCAAAGAAGGAATGAAATTAAATACAGTCTGAGACTGGCATCTGAAGAGCGTATCAAAGAAAGGGGTTGTTTAGCAACACTAATGAGGAAAATATTAGATGGTTAAAAGAAGACTAGACTGTCTAAAGAACTGGCTAAGTTACAAAAACACAGTAGACATTCTAACGAATGTTCAGGGTCTAGCTTCACATTGTTAGGTGTTGCTAAGTGATTTTCTTTTTGTTCCATTGTGAATTGAAAAGGACAAAATATTTAAAGTGCTCATTGATTTACTGATGGTTTAGCATTAATCAAGCTGTCCCACACGCAGTAAACTAAACAGCGTCCCTCTGGGTCAGCAACAGAAACAAATATATATATAAAAATATTAAAATAATGAAAAACAGAGAAAGACCATTCCAGTGGGGTTACCAGAAGGAAGGAAGCATCAGAGAGTCACTGAGAACATCTCACTATATAAAACCCACCAGGTATTTGCTCTGTTCAGGAAGGGATGCAAGCTAAGGCTCTCAGGGATGTATCCTTGAAGATTTCTGAAGATGCTCCTGCTTGGTTGCCACAATAAACTATGTCAGCCCCCTTATTTTTTAAAAAAATATAGTATTGCTGCAGTCTCAAGTTTCAGTTGTCTACTCTGCTATGTGCTGTTGCAATCTATCCCTTTTCCAGAGATAAGTACTCTCTACTAGTATTGGAGTTGTTTTTAAGGCTATTTTATTGAGATGTTTGCTTTGTTAGGGACTCTAATACCTTCAGGAATTATAAAAATAACTACTTCAAGTCCTGCTACTTTATTACTTTTCTCCATTTTTCTTTACTAAACTAATTACTAAATGCAAAACTCTACTAAATTTTAAGATAATTACAATACAATGGTCCTTTCAAACTATTTTTGATCAGTTCACTGTTCGGTTAAAATTGGTCACCTGGGTGTTTGCAATGCAGCAGGATAAGCATTTAACCCTTTAACCTCTGATCTAAAATACGCACATAAAAAATGTTAAATATAAAATCATCAAGTAACAGGGTTTCTTGTTTTCTTTTCTTCTAAGTCTGGACATCAAGCATTTTTTTAGTAATTCATATAATTCACCCCAAAAAGCCCACTGCATGCTTCAAAATAAGTTCTCGGAATAGTGGGGAAGAATAAAAAACCTGGCAGTCTTTTTTTTGAGTCTTGAACAGGCATGAGCTCAATGGTAAAATTTCCAAGTGGAATTTCTTATTTATTGCCTTCATTCTGCATGGCCTTGGCAGCTGCATAGCTTAGGAAGGTTTCATAAAGCAGAGTAATCAGAATATTTTTGGAATACGGTTGATAACATATTAACAAGCTTGCTACGTCTGTTTTCTGTACCCACTGCCAAATCGATCTGTAGTAGAGTCATGACTGTAACCAATTTCTTATGGTTAACAACTAATCCTGAATGAATCAGAACAACACAGCCCATTAAAATTTTAATCATACATACATACATATATTTAAATAGACCTAGATGTAGCCTGTATTTTCACTGTATTAAAGTGGAGGAAGACACCGAGTGCTGAGTGACGCTAAGACTGTACATGAGCCCTGCTCACAGGTTAGTATGGTTGGTTTAGAAAGCCTGAAGTGTTTCTTTTTTCACGGCCTCTGATTCTCACATCCTTTTTTATTAAATATGCAGCTCTGTCAAGCCTGTGACATGTAACTCAGGTAGACACGTTACAAAAATCACAGGGTGAAATCAGGACTTCTTGGCTATCTGAATACAACAAATAGGGGAACTGGCTATTCTAGCTGATGTACACATTGGTCTGCCTTACAGAATGGACAAACACCACCACTGCATGCCAGAGAACATCAGGGTTTACTACCAAAGCAGAAAAAAATCATGTTTCTAATGGAAAAAATACCCTGAGTTCTACCATTCTTATTAGACGCCCTTATAAGCCTGTCTCTTAGATTACAGCTATATATAAAAAAAAAAAATCCAAGTTCACTCTTTTCTCTGCACCTAGCTTATGAAAGTGTTTACTTTGCTTTTCTGTATTTACATATATCCCATTCTCCTTGTTTCTGTGATAAAACTTTTATAGCCAATAAATTATAAATCACATTATGTATAATTTATTATTTTAAATACATATTTTATCTTTTAGCTTTTTAAACAGGGAACTATTTTAGCTTTGTTCCTTTAAGGTCTCAGTAGTTTGAAAAAATAATGAATAAAGCATGCTTCAAGCTGCATTTACATTTTTATAATGTGTGCTGTAACAGTATAGATTTTGCTTTCCAGATCTACACTTCTAGGTCAACACGATTGTCTTAAGAATAAACCTTACAGAAATCTCTAGGACTTCATAAACATACTTTTTCATTACTTCTCAGCACCTTGGACACCTTCTTAACATACTTGCCCTTCTTTGGTCAGAAAATTCTGTTTTCTAGATGCACACACATCTATGCCGGTACCTGTCAGATATCTCCTGTACTGATTTCTACATTAGAGCCAGGCAAGATTTAGATATTTTGAAACACAGAAGTCTTAGTTCTACTACAGAATAATTCAGAGTTGTTCTGGAGATGGATTAGTTTGTCAAGTAGCTTTATTTCATTCCTACAGTTAAAAGGCCACATTATGATTTCAGTCAGTACAAAACGAAAGGCTTTTCTTTATTTCAGAATTATCTGGACTTACACAGATGCATTTTACATTAGAATTTGATTAAATTATCTTACATCTTCCAAACACCTCTCAGAGCAAAATGCAGGTGGTCTATTGAAATTAATCTGCCCTGGGAAAAATAACATATAAACTTTTTCAATAAAAACAAAGCCCTACAGGCACTGGTTTGATTCAAATTCCTTTCAACTTTCCTAAAAACATAGGGTTGTCGAGGTTACGCTGGAACTCAGCTATGGATTTTTCTCAGGACTGAAGTTTTTCCTCCATGAAATTTAATCTTCTAAACAATCTTCTTATGTTTTTATCTTTTTTTTCCCCAAATTTGAAAGTCTACACAGAATAGAAAATGTATTTTGCAGATATTTACAAGTTTATGGAAAAATCTGCTAGTAATGTGGAGAGACAGACAAGATGAGGCAATAATTTACTATTAATTACAAGAAATATCCAACCTTTATACCGATATTTTTTGCCAATACCTTACAAAGAGGCAAGTACTGTGTCCTCCTCTAACAAATTACATCTACACAATAAAAGGCAAGAAGTTTTGAGAAAAAAAAGAGGGCGTAAAGAATGAATGGATCATATTGCAAGTATAGAATAAATTTTGGAGAGGTCAAATTTTTTTGCACTTCTCCCACATAATTAGGGATCTCTGTTGCCATAGATACAATGTCTTACCTTGTCTTTGCAAAAGGAAAATAAAAACATATTTTTCAACCTTTTTTTTCCTACAGAAAAGCTTACACATGTTCATTTAACCATTGTTGAATGGTTTTCTCATATTTGTTAGCTGAAGCATCAAATGACTAACACAATCCATTTTGATGAGTCACTGCACAATGTGTGAGCTGGCAAATGTGAAAACATTCCCAGAACTGAAATTACAATTTGCATTCTCAGGAGCAAGTGTTTTGCAGTTAATTAGTATTGTAGGTACTGAAAAAACCCCACACCAAACTCCTTATAGCTCATGCAAACTCTATTCACATCCTTGAAATACCTTCCAATCAGCCAAAAGCATTTGGCACACATTTGCAGCCTGTATGCGCAAGAAGGATTCAAAACAAGCTCTGACTGAAATCCCACAGCTAAGTAACTGAGTTCATTTGTTGCAAGCTCCCTGAAAAAGGGGCAGTGACTAGTAGCAAGGCTGCGCTGGTGTGTCACTGCATGCAGCAAATAGGCAAAAATACTTGAGCACTTCTAAGATTCATAGCTGGGCAACAGAGATTTTGGTAATAGGTTCTATTTTCTCTCCAAGCTCTGGTTCAGGGATTAACCACTTTCTTCACATTCTGGCACTGCACTACCTTTGGAATTTACTGCAGTATTTTTTCTTTTCCAACCTCCTCTTCCCTCCCCCCAAGAGTACTCTCTAGTGGGAACAGAGCTCTCAAGAAGATCATCTGTATCCTTCAAGTTGTTCTTCTTCACTGACTTTCCCCTGCAGTCAGAAATGAGATTTGTCCCTCCTGTTTTCTCCTCACTTTTCTTTCCTTCTCACTTTCCTTCACAGCTAGTGAAAAGAAAGCAGAAAAGTTAAGTGAGGATGCAACTTCTGAAAAGGAAAGTAGGTTGGAGTAGGATTTGCCCATTATTAAATTATCAGAGAACTCAAATGTTCCTAAACACAAAAGGTCATCACAGTTGTAGGGGGAAAAAAATGCAGCTTGCACATCAAGCCATGAAAGCAACTGTTGAGGTTTTCTTTTCAGTCTTGTCAGCTGGAATGGAAAATGGTTCCCTTTATTTTGCCGAACAGACAGGAGGCAAACAGCACACGCCATTGCTGACTGAACTGCAAAATCAAAATTGACAAATCCTGGAGGAGGAAGCTACTATTATAAAGCCAAGCACGACTGCTAATGCTACCTTGACTTCCTCAGCTCATACCTGCTGCTGCTACTCTACAGCCCCTGAGGCCCAAGCGACATTACTCTGGATTCCAAGACAAGCCAAGAAAGAGAATGATAATTTTGCCTCCCCCAACCCCCCCCCCCCCCAAAAAAAAGACTGATACAGAAGACTAGCCACCATTGTAGGTGTTGTGCTGTGATAAAGAAGCAGAGGAAGAGGACTGCGTTAAAAGTCAGAATGCTTCTTGAAAATAGCAACAATACTATTCATGACAGTTAAATGAAGAAAGAAAGATGCGACAGAAAGTTAAGGTCAGGGCTGAAAAAACAGAATTTAAATATAACAGTGGTCCCTGACATTTTCCCCTTTTTAATTTTTCATAAAAATAATAATTATTATTATTGAAAGAAGCTTTCTTACTCTCTGCACAGAAATAAAAACTGCAAAATTAAATCCTTTTTCAATTCCCCTTAAAGCACTGCAACAATGCCACTAATTCTAAAGGGCACTTCGTGGACTTATTCTGTGGCTATATATATGTATGTACACATATATATATATACATACACACCCATCCACACATATATGAGTGCATTTGCATGGGTGCAGATACACATATAACAAAATAATCTATTAATTATGGCAGTCCCCATTTCAGAATGGAAAGACTGCTTTAAGAAATCTGGACATTTTAAGAAAAAAAAAAGAAGAAACAGTATATCACAATTCATGCCTTTAATGCTCATCCTCCATTGTCATGGACTGGTTTGATCTGGGGAAGAGCAAACACTTCTCCAAAGTTTAAGAGTATGTTTATACAAGTATCCTAAATTTCTTACACTTTACAGGGGTTGGCTTTAGACTAAAAATCCAAGCTGGCCTTCTAACTGTAACTTGCAATATATCACTGTGAAAGAGAAGCATGAAAAGCACAGCCCTGCAAGTTAAGATTGGCATGTTTAGACTTCCTCCTGCTCTCAAGGGTTCGAGGAACAGACCTGAAGCATTAATATTCTGTCTGTGAATGTGCAGAGCTCAGTTTTTGCTGAATTCACAAAATTAACCCAGTAACTTTAAAGCAGAGTCCAAAGCTGAAAATTTTCATATAGCTTCAAGTTCTTGTAGCTCTGTCAGTTTTCACCAGTAGAGGAGGTACTACTCAGTTCACAGAAGCTCAGACTGAACTGCTTTTTTATGATTCGCAAATTGAAAAGAGAAGCTAAAGTTTTACAAAATGTAATATTCAAACTCTACAAATACAACACTTGGAAGAGAAATGTTAAAGATGTCACAGAATCAAACTACTAGAGCAAAACATACTAAAGTAGAGATTATCTGCCATTTCAGAGAAGGAGTTGAGCCTAGGTGCAAAGTTAAGTACCTACTTCAGGCCTATTGCCTTCTCTCTGTCAAGGCTGAGCTCTGTGTCTCGTGATTTGGCATAAGGGAAAGATACTTCCTAAGGCTTATGAGAGATATGTAATAGAGGGAACACCAAATGTCAAATCATACATTAACTGTATAGTGGAGAAGGGATCCATAGTACAGGCTGTAGCTGGGGAACGCATCTTTCATCAGGTTGTGTCTTTCCAGCACAAAGCATAATCTCAAGGTATTTCCAGTGCTTTGGATTCTTCCCTCACTCCAAACCTCACCAAGCCAGTTGCTGTGGATTTGTATTTCATCTTCCAAATTAAAGGGAACTTCGTAAGCACAGAGTAATTTTACTGTTTCACTTCCTTTCCAATTATTCTCATGATGTTACATACAGGTAGCAAAGTGTTAAAGGAGTGGCTCATGTGCCTGTATCTTTACACACAATTTAACTGAGGTACATTTATACATTCTCTTTCCTAGGCTTACCATAATGACATAAGAGAACTATTTTATAACTAGAATGCTACTTTTAGTTTGTTTTTATCTTGAGTCTTTACTCAGTGAAAATTTTTCCTGGGTAAAATTCAACACTGTCTATTGTCTACTTGGTTAAATTAAGAAATGATGAAGAATGTCCAAAAAACCCCCTCTGTCTTTAAAATAATGCAAAAACACTAGGATCTAATTTTTACCCAGATATTCCTGGCTTGCAAAAACTGGAGAAAAAAAAATGGATCTGTGACATGAAAATTGGTTGCTGTAAGTGAACCGCAAGAAGTTTATTTTGAGTTCTTAGTTGTCTCCGATCTCTGAACCCTTCTACATACTGGAACTTTATTTGGTAACACAGAATGGATTTTTGGACTTTTTTGTTTGTTTTTCCTATTTGGATTGAAGCTGTATAGCTGGATAACTCTGGGTCTTCCTGGACTTTCTTTTTTCAGGTGTACTTTGAAATAGGGAGTCAGAAGGTTTTACACTTTCTTCCTGGATTTGGGTAGTTTTCAGGGGAAACTGGCTGCTTTCCACTGCCGACCAATCTCAGTACTACTACTATCAAATAAAAATTCGATGAGTTATAGAAATTGAAAGTATTAATAAGACAGCAGCTAGAGTCTTGGAAGGCTACACAAATGTAGGGATGAAGAAGCAGAACATATGCTGGAGTCCTTTCTGCCTTCATTCTTTTCCTTGACTGAGAGTCAATTTTTGAACAGGAGAAAAAGGACTGAAAGGTGAGAATGCAGAATTTGTGATGGCAGGAAAATAGGATGTTATGTATAATTTTTATGCTGTTATTCTGTGATTAGCATAGGTGGGGTTGTAGCTGTTATTCATATTATCAATTTATTCACCTAGAAGTTAGCATAGAAAATGATACTGCGTATCTACTGCTTACCATAGTTTTCTGTTCATGACATTTCATATAAATTACATATTTTTTAATTGATATTCATTTTGGCTGTAGTAATGCCTTACTATATTAAAAAGCAAACCCAGATTCACAAAGGCAAATAAGAAGGCTCCTGATGATCATAATTAAACAAGTTAATTTCTTCCAGAATTCACTCAGACTGTCTTTGAAGTCCAGTAATACCTGATTGCCATTTTCATTTACTGTAAAAAAAGCCTAATATTTTCTGTGGAGTAAAAGTAGTCGTTACCACTAGGAAAAATATTGCTTGACTATGCTCAAAGGAAGTCATCTTTCCAACAGCCAGCCCCACAATCTACAGAAGCATATTAGCCCTCATAAAAAGTCATTAACATTTATAGATAAACTCTAAAGAGAGAAACCAATGTGCACATATAATAAAAGAAAAAGAATGAATCCTTGTATCTCCTACATAAAAATCCTTTTCATGCCAATGGGAGTTTGCAGAAGAGAAGAACATTCAACAAATGAGTGACAGGGACCAAAAATGTTCCAAAAGGTACATGACTTCAGAAGGACTGAAAGACTAATTTCTTCCTTAAGCTATAACCAATTTTTAAAAACAGGAGGTGCTATTTATTGGCAGAATTAAGACCCAGAGTCTCAAAGCTATATATGTACTGATTTGCAAATCAATAAGCATGCTTCTAAATCAAAGGCAAGCAGGTGCCAGGATGGGAACTAAACAATTAAAATACTTGTCAGGACCTGGCCCTAACATGCTTTCTGAGCGTTATCCAGAGGTCTGGGTGGGCCACGCCTGGTACACCCTCCCCGCTGCCCCCGGACAGGGCTTGGCCACTGGGGCAGGGCCGGCCCGGCCCGGCCTCAGCTCAGCACCCCGTGAGCAGAGCAGGGAAACCGCACGGTGACGGGTGGAGGAAGATGGAAAGGGCTGTGAGAAGCTGGGACTTGTCCCCTTGCTCTGGGCACTGCCTTTCAGCCCCCGCCATCGTCACCAGGCTAGCCCTGGGCCCCACTGAACCAGGCACCACCTTGATCCCATCCCATCCCATCCCAGGGGCTGCCTTCCCAGCTGGACCCAGGCCCTGTGGTGGCACCAGGGGATGGCGGGGCTGTGGCCGACCCCAGTCACTGTCCCCCAGCCCAGCATGGCTCTCCTTGCTCGTTGCTGCGGAGCGGGGCTGGTCAGGGAGGGAGAGCACTGCACTACCCCACGGCCCTCCGGACCTCACCAGGGCAACCCCGGACAGGTTGCACCCTGGAAGGTGGGTCTGGAGGAGAGCTCTGGCGTCAGGAGCCAGGCCGTCTCGCGTGGGTCCAGGCCTGAACAAAAGCCAAGACTTAAACCACACTGAACAGGATTTGCCATTATTTGTGCTGACAATCAGTCGTGGTCAGGACCGCAGTTCACAATACAATATGGCTAACCACATTTTGATTTGGAAGGAAGCCCGGCAGAACGAAGACCGATGTAATAACAGTCAATAGCATTAAACACGGCAGAGAGCTCTATCTGAAGAACTACAGATGTGATTGACTCTCTTGTCTAAAGCCAGAAGAAAGTAATTCAGCAAAGCAACGCGTTTTGCTTCAGTATTGTGCTCTAGCCTGAGAGGGCCCTAGGATACTGGCAAATGATGGCTGCTCCTGGTGGCTGCCTCAATAGCTTCTAACTATAAAATACAATAAGCAAACTAGGGCTGCAGTGAGAAAAAAAACACACCGAGGCACTTGCCTTCCCAAGGAATGAACTGAAAATAAACAAAGGGAAGAGTTAGATTCCAGTTTATATATTCAGCCAAGTGTTTTCTTTGTTTATCTTGAATAAATCCTTTCTTGCTACATTTGAGTGCTCAGGAAAGTGCAGTCAGACAATCCAGGAAACTGAAGTCTTTTATGTACACACCCTGGGATACAAAATTATTGCTGGGTGGGTGAACTGCTGCAGTACTGGCCCATTAAGGAGAAGATTAAGAATCTGAAATCAAACCAATTTTTCATGGTTCTGTATGGGTCTTCTATTACTTTTCCATAGTTATTAGCACTTTGAGATGAGAGCAAGATTAATATCATTTTTCCAGCATATGGCTACCAGCATAGCAGTGATTTTTAAATTTACCCTAATGTCTGTGCTGACTTTATTTCAGTGCTGACATACTACGATACCTATGCTATGTCATTACTGGGACTCTCTAGAGGGGGGTGAGACTGCCAGTCATGTCTAATTCTGGGCCTGGAAAGGGGCTGTGCTATGGATAAATATACATTAGGGAGGGGAGTGATGCCAACAAAATTCACTTTACCCATGACATAAACCAGATTCAAACCCAGTTCTGTATGTAATCTTTAGAGAATTGGTTCTTTCCTGGTAAAATTACGATGCTATATAACAAATTGTATTCATTTGTGCTTCAAGGCAGCTTGAAGCTCTATGTTTCAGTTATATAACATTTTTGAACTCTGCTATGTGTGGGATTAAATTTATATTCTGTAGTAGAAATTAATTTAAAATAATTTAAAACAACATATCTTGGAAGTTTTCTGAATACAGTAGTTAGTCCTTTTAGAAGACAGGCTTGATATGCCAGCCACATTTGAAACCTGTGCCTAATGTAAACCATCACCATTTAGAAATGACTAGTGATCTGCTTATCTATAGACAGCTAATCAGCAATTTGCAAAGTACAAATGGCCTTCTCAAGTTGCCTTTATATTTTTTTCCCTCTTCTGCCCAACATATCTATTTTTGCTACAGTAATTCATTTCTACTGTAAAGGACCACTAGGTACTGCTTTAGGTGAACAACTTAATTCACCTAGGCTCTGACTTAGAGGAGGCCATCCGTGACAACACTAATAAATTGTGCATGAAATTGATTTAATCTATATTTGAGACATAATTTGTCTTGCAGAATGTTGTGTGTGCAGTTCACTCATGTTTTTATTTCATTTGCTATTCTGTGGCCTGCTTTGCTGTATATTTACTACAATAATTTCAGTTTTCTCAACAGAAAAAACCCCACCCAATTTCTTCTGAGATTGTTTTTCTGTTCACTTTTATTTTTACTGAGGACAACACAAATATCTGAACTGAGATGTCTTTTATGACCCTTTTCATCTCAACTACTCTCAGCTCTGAAGTACTCCACTTACAATTTTGCTCCATCCATAGAACATACCTAGTAGGGTGTTCTGTTGGTCTTAAATAAACCCCATCATTGTCAACAAGAAGATCCCTATCAACTTTAGTTGGCGCTAGTTCTGGACTTCTCTGCCACTGTATACTTGGTATGGAACTAAGTCCTCACATGAATAACATGAGACAGAGTATCCTGTGGAAAGGAGAACATTGCATTTTCAGCATTCGTGTGTTCCAAAAACATGGACTGATAAAATATGAACCTTGTGTGATGCATATATCTTGTGTTTCTTTCCTTGGCAATGGTTCTTGTGCTTTACTGCTGCTCTCAATGGTAAGTGTAAAGGAAATTCTCCTGCTACCAAGTGTATAATGTCTGTCTTTGTAAATGGAGTCACCGAGATTAGATTAGTTTCACAAAATGGTTGTTAGTTTGAGCATGATATGAAATTTAATCTAAGGACTTTATACCCTGCTAATCCTGAAATTTAAGAAATATTTAAAATGTATATATACACACACATATATAAAAAAATATTTTAAAAAATTTGGATAACTTAATTCTGCTACTGTGGACAGGAAAGAATCCACATATTTGACTAAAGAAGCTGTAAAACAATCCAATGGTACAAAACAGAAATCAGAAAATAGATCAAATCAGAAGTTCCAGAAAATTCAAAACAAACATTAAAACAACCTTATATTTGACTTGACACCATACAGATAACACAATAATAAAGGAAAAATAACTTCCACCATAGGAAATGATGAATAAAATTTCGAAGCCTTTATTATACAGGAAGCCAGACTAGCTGATTACAACTCCAGACCATTCTTTCAGATGCTTATTTTTTTAAGAGTACAATGAAATTTCAATGGGATATATTTCCTTTAGAAGCCCAATTCTTAAAACACTGACTCTGAGCCTTGTATAACATGAACTGCAATGCAACGCAGCTGTTCCAACATGTTCATGGCAGATCCTCTTCTAAAGCCTCATAGCTCCTCACAGCTCTTATTTGCAGGCAATTTAGTTGCTTCTGGAAAAGACTGAACCATACGTTAAGGACTACAGGAAACCTGGCACAACTGCTACCTTGCCTGTTTTATATATGAAGGCATATAGATAGATTTAATTCAATTCCCAGTTCAGTTGCATTCAATATACTCAAGATCATTTTTTGTGGAGCTACCAATAGATAAATAAAGAATAACTGTTTGGATGCTTTTGGATGCTTTTTGGAGCTTTCCTTTATCTACATATCTTTCTCTTTTTTACAGGGTTCAAGAAGTCATTCACTAATCCTTCAAGGTCAGATATATTCAGTATTATTTCTGTAACACTGAATATTGTCCATGCTCCGGTTAAATTAAATGTTGCTTTGACTTCGTCTTCTGACAGTTTTGGTTAATCCACAATAAGTAGGAGAGGAAGTTTAATTTTTCAAATACGAATTTCTTATTTTTTCCACTAATTTCAATAAAATTCAACCAAATATATAATGTGCCAAATGAGCATTGTTGCCAGTCCACGTTCCATACAAGCCATCTGTATTCCATTAGTTATACCTTTCTGTCACTTCATCAGGCTTCCTGGATTTTCTTCTGATAGCTTTTAATTCTTCTTCCATTGGGCAAGAAACATGATTTGGGGAAGCCATGACCTAGCAGTCACCACTCAGATCAATGATAATGTAACTATTCTCTCTGTAATCAAAGGTTGTTTTCTAATCTTCTAAAATCTACTAATTGATTCTTACTCTCTCTTTTTTTTAAAATGCTGTTTTTCTTGTGCAAATATGTTCAGAAACTCTATGTCTTCTTCCAATGACTTTTTGTCCGAAAACTTGGGCTTACAGGAAGAACAATAACTTCTCTGCTTGTTAATCAAAGGAATTAAACCATTCTTTATATTCATAGCACCTTCTGATCTCCTTTCATTTTTAATTTGTTTTTCCTCTACTTCATTTTTCTTATGTTAAATACTAACTTCACTGTTTTCTCCTATTTGCTACATGAGGTTATAGTACACTTTCTTTATATTTTCCTACAGTAGGACTTTATTGTTGCTGGGTTTTGGATTTCCTTTTTTTTTTTGTTATGTCTGTATACACACATGCACACACACACACACATATATATATATACACATATATGTACTGAAAATAAGAATGCTAAACCTTTAGTTTAACCAGTTTTGTTTTCCTTGCTATTCATTTCTGGTTCAGTAGGTATCTGGTTCAGTAGGTAGGATACAAATATGGTTACTTTTTTATTTGGGTTCAAATAAAAATACCATTCTGACTCAGCAGTCCAGTTCCGATTTGGTTCCAGTTCAGTTCCAGGCCCCCCCAAATTACAGTTCACTTTACATATGCTTTCCCCTCTGAAATATCTGGTTGACATGGTTGGGTTCAGTGCTTTCAGTGTGAGGCAGAAAGCTTCACTAACCTTTCATAGAGCTGCTAGCAGAGCTGAGTTGGAAAATGCTGCTTGCTTACTTGTTTTGGCACGTGTCTGCAGTGAAACTTGGAGCACGATAAATCCCTGAAGCTTGCACTAGCAGCAAAAAAAACCTGAAGAATTTTAAGAAGAGGAAAGTGAGGAGATAAAGTGACTGGTAGAGCAAAGGAGTTCTGAAGGCATGCATTAAATATTATCTGATATATATTTGCAAATGATTCTCATGAGTTCATCCATGTGGCAAATTCTGATGTACTGACTTTAAAGTTCCCCATGAATGCATTTTTTAATCTAAAGTAAAATCTCACACCAAAAAAGTGCTTTTATTTAGAGTGTGAGGAAGTCTCCCTTTGTTCTAAAATAAAACACTTTCCCTATTCTCTTTACCTCCCAACCTCAAGAAATACTAATTTCTATAAAACAGTTCAGGAGCTGCTAGGAAGCTTTCTGGCTATGTTTCAACAATATGACAGTGTTCAGATGTTGCAATGGTTCTGCATTGTATTTCAACAGCTGAATGTGTTACTTACCATACATGAAAGGTAGAGTTGTTATTCCAGCCATAATGTCATCTGCTTCTGTTGACATAACTAAATAAATCTTAGAGTATATGTCTATTTTTCTAGCTTCCCTCCAGCCTATTTTTATTCCAAACACAATGAGGTAGACTTCAAGCAATGGAGGTGAGAGTGTTGTTTCAGGTCATGACAGGCGTATGTATCTCTCAGACCCACTGTCATTACAGCACATACTCCTTTGGCTCCTTGTGTTTGATGCTCTTTTTCGGTGTCAAAATATCTGCCTTCTGGTAAGCTTACAATTCTGGAAGTTTTTTCCTTTCACCTGAATTTTTCTTCTGTCTTGACATTTATTTTTCAGCCCTTTCATCCATCAGTATGTTTCCCGTTCTGTTTTCCTCAGTTTCCACTTCTGTATACTTTGCGTGCAGAATTTTTTATTCTTTCCCTTCCGTTCTTTCTATTTTAGTATGAGTGCTTCTCACTTCCCACCCACTCTCAATTTTTATTCATTTTGTTCTCCGTTTGTCACCCGCATTTCCACTACCCTAACGGATTTTTGCCCCTTTGTTACCACTCAGCAGCATAGCAAAATCCACTAGCTTACTGACCAAATTAGTGAACACACCAAGAAATACAGGCGAGAGAACTTATGCTACATTTCATTAGTTCCCTTGAAAATGTTAACTGACAAGCAACGGTAAGGGAACTTCTGGGTTCGTGAAAATATCCAAGATAACATAGCCTGGTACTCAATAATTTCCGTATCAGTAGCTACAGACAGACATAGTTTAAAACATTTTCAAAGCCTGCTAAGTAACTGAGACTGAATTGTTCTACAAGCTGGGATAATTTCACTTCTGGGAGGGCTGAAACAACCAATATTTCTGTCTTCCTCCCTCATAAAACAATCTGTTCCAGACATTCCCCAGTTCATCAACATCTTCCTAGGAGAGTATCTCTAAAAAGAAATATTGAAAGCTTTTCCCTGAATTTTCTGTTGAGCAGGTGGGCTGTAGGATGGTTTTTGTTTTGTAGATATATTTTGGATTGTTTGTGAAAGCTGTTTGTTACCATGCCATCTGATGGACAATTTCTCAATGTGCCATCATGAGTAGAGCATCTGCTCTCACCACAATGTTTCTTCTAATGTGAATAGGCCTAGGAGAAATTCATCACTGCAATGTATTATTCATGCTGATAAAGAGGTTTGCAAAGTATTTCAAAAGGTAAAATGGTGATATTGTCTGCTCAAGGGCCCTTTTACATTTTTGTACCCATGTTTATCACTCTGTTTCCTGATATATCCTTTCCCCTAAAGAAATCAGTGCATGTGTCAGTCTTCCAGACCTCAGATTAAAACCATGAAAAGAAATTATTTCTGTCCCCTATATTACCATGTTCTGATGAAGATTCTTCAGGACTCGTTCTCCTTCATTTAGTATAGTAGGAAGTCTTAAGCGTGGTAAGCCTACCTGTTTAAAAAACAGAAATATTGGCGTATTACCAACTGTTGCTAGAAACTGTACTGCAGGTGATGATCTTTGATATGGGGCCAAGCAAACAACAACATGCAAATACTGTATTTCTTAATTTCACAGAATCACAGAATCATATAGGTTGGAACAGACCTTTAAGATCATCGAGTCCAACCATGAACCTAACACTGCCAAAACCACCACTACACCATGTCTTTAAGCACCTCATCCAAACGTCCTTTAAATACCTCCAGGGATGGCGACTCAACCACTTCCCTGGGCAGCCTGTTCCAACGCTTGATAACCCTTTCAGTGAAGTAAAATTTCCTAATATCCAGTCTAAACCTCCCCTGGCGCAACTTGAGGCCATTTCCTCTTGTCCTATCACTTGTTACCTGGGAGAAGAGATCAACCCCCACCTCTCTACAACCTCCTTTCAGGTAGTTGTAGAGAGCGATGAGGTCTCCCCTCAGCCTCCTTTTCTCCAGGCTAAACAATCCCAGCTCCCTCAGCCGCTCCTCATAAGACTTCTGCTCCAGACCCTTCACCAGCTTTGTTGCCCTTCTCTGGACACGCTCCAGCACCTCAATGTCTCTCTTGTAGTGGAGGGCCCAAAACTGAACACAGGATTCGAGGTGCGGCCTCACCAGTGCCAAGTACAGGGGCACGATCACTTCCCTAGTCCTGCTGGCCACACTATTCCTGATACAAGCCAGGATGCCATTGGCTTTCTTGGCCACCTGGGCACACTGCTGGCTCATATTCAGCCGGCTGTCAACCAACACCCCCAGGTCCTTCTCTGCTGGGCAGCTTTCCAGCCACTCTTCCCCAAGCCTGTAGCGTTGCATGGGGTTGCTGTGGCCCAAGTGCAGGACCTTGCACTTGGCCTTGTTAAACCCCATACAATTGACCTTGGCCCATGGATCCAGCCTGTCCAGGTCCCTCTGTAGCACCTTCCTACCCTCAAGCAGATCAACACTCCCGCACAACTTGGTGTCATCTGCAAACTTACTGAGGGTGCACTCGATCCCTTCGTCCAGATCATTGATAAAGATGTTAAACAGAACTGGCCCCAACACCGAGCCCTGGGGAACACCGCTTGTGACCGGCCGCCAACCGGAGTAAACTCCATTCACCAATTTCTTACTCCTAGTGGAATAATTTTAATTTTTTTTGGGGGGGGGGAGAAGGTTAGGGAGTTTAGTCACATAACATTTTAATAACTGGCACCCTTCTAAAATTTCACCTAGGGCAGGGAGGAATAATTTACAGAATCACAGAATAGTTTAGGTTGGAAGGGACCTCTTGAAATCATCTAGTACAACCCTTTGCTCAAGCAGGGTCAGCTAGATCAGGTTGTCCAGGACAACATGCAGTTGGGTTTTGAATATCTCCACGGATGGAGACTCCACAACCTCTCTAGGCAACCTGTTCCACTGTTTGGCCAACCTCACAGTAAGAAAGTGTTTTCTTGTGTTCAGATAGAATTTAATGTGTTTTAATTTATGTCCATTGCCTCTTGTCCTGTCACTGGGTACCACTGAGAAGAGTCTGGCTCCCTCATGTGATTTCCCTCCTATCAGGTATTTATTCACATTGATAAGATCCCTGGAGCCTTCTCTAGACCAGCGAGTATCAGCTCTCTGCTTCTCCTTATATGAAAGATGCTCTAGTCCCTTAATCATCTCAGGGGCCCTGTGCTGGACTTGCTCCAGTAAATTCCATCCTTGATTTTCCATAGCTCTAGATCACACTGGTCTGTAGGCAAACTACTGCTCTTTCCAAAACCATTACATCAGGAACTTGGTAACTACCCAACCTTTTTTTTTTCATTTCTATCAAAAAATGATGCAGATAAAGATCAATGATTTCAAGGCATTAAACCCCAAATCTTATAACTACATATACAAGCTTATAAAGATATTCACAGTTAATAACATATCTTTCAATACTATTAGATAAACAGCAAAGTACTAAAAGATATACATACCACTGCACAATTTTTGCAGTTCTTCTGTCAGTGAACTTTTTATTTGGTACCCTTAATTTGACAGTGCCTTTACAATCAGCTTTGAATTAATTTTAGATCCTAAATTCTGCACTGACCTCCTGTAAGCAACTTTCTGTGCTCAGATAGAGCTTCTGCAGTCTTCTGAAGCTGCTTTTAAAACCAGACCCACTTTCCTTAAGAGGCTGGCACCTGTAAATGTAACCTCAGGCGCAACCGGAGAGCGCTTTAGAAAGCATGTGGTGTCCTGTGCACCCTAAGAGACCTCTGTGCCACAAGGCAGCTTAATATGCCATGAGGCACTCCCAGACAAACCATATGCAAGCTGCCTGCGGGCTGTCTACAGGCTATCAGTGCAGAAAGCAGGTGGATGTTTCAGGCAGAGTGCCACACTCACATCTACTCTTTCAGACTGAAACCACTAGTGGGATTCTGCACAGGGTACAGGGTCTGCCAGAACCACAACTCATAGCAAGTTCAGAATATAAATAACTACATTAAACATGATACATTAGGGATCTTTGCAGGTTCCGTATGAGGAAAAGACTCTTAGTGCTCTCACATGTAAAGAAAGTCTTGTCAACTATCAAGATTTCATCATGAGTCTCATGGTGTCCATAGATTTTCTTAAAAGCCTCAGGTCCCTGAGACAGGTCTTTTATGAATGCTTCCGCTCCCTTTTAATTTTTTTTTTTTTTTGTTATATCTATATTATGTTTCTAATCCCCACAGTTGCAGAAGAAAGCTAGGAAATACGTGACTCAAGGTCAGTCTTAAACCTCAAAAGCAGAGACAAAAGAAAAAAATAGTGGTAAGCTGTTTGTTGTTACTTTTAAGTCTGCTACTCTGGCACTTGATCTGCCTTTTGAACATTTGGGCTTGACAATACTGAAAACACTTCACTCTTTTTGTCACCACAGGATCCAATATACTTTCCAATTTGCAACTTGAACTAGGAAAAATGTTAATTAACATGAAGTACATCTAACTTCATAATATAGGACAGTGGTCTCTAAAATGAGGTGTGGCGCACCCCAAGGGGTTCACAGTCATCTGTTGGGGTGTGGGAAGAAAATTTTAGAACTTTAACTTATATATATTTTTATTAAAAAAAAAAAAAAAAAAAGCTTTACTAATATTTAATATACGGCTTGACACTGGTGTCCTCACTCTGTCTGTTTGTCAGAGAGTCCCATGTCACCGACACAGTCACCAAGGTGTCCTGGGGGAAGAGTGGGTGTTTCACAATGTGGAGAAGGCGACAGTGGTGCCCTCAGTCATTCACTCACTTTCAGCGTATTGTGACATATTGCAGTTTATGTGTCCTTGTTTAAGTGGATTTACAGATATTATCTAGCTTTAACTAAACTAACCCTCACAAAATAGACAAGTTGTTTAAATTGAAAATAATGTTAATAACGTGAGCACAAACACGAAGAAAATGGCAGAGGTGACGTTTCTCCTACTCTTAGTACAAGCTTTTTGTCAGTCATATTATAAGGTAAAAACAATGACAATCTAATCAGATGAAATCAGTGACGTTTAAAGTCATGTGATACTCAACCCAGTACTTCACTAAACTTAGTGATAAATGTTTAGAACCCTCTTTTGAGGTTTCTTACTTAAGAGCAAAAGATAAAAATCTGCCATGGGAGAAATGGCTGAAATACATAGAAAACAATATGGCAACAAACTAAAATGCATTCCTTTGTCAGCAAACGCTGTTGGAAGATGCATAGAAAACATTGCCGAAGATTTGAAGAAACATGTATTAGCACAAATTACACAGTGTAGGAGGTTTGCTATACAGTTGGCTGAAAGTGCACGTGTTTCTATCATGTCACAGTTTATGGTATTTGCTAGATTCTATTTCAATAACGAAATAGATTAAGAACTACTGCTTTGTGAGCCACTAAAGGAAAGATGTACTGGAGAAGATATATTCTCAACGGCAAATGACTTCTTTAATAAAAACAATATTTTATGGAAAAACTGTGCAAGTGTAACCACTGATGGAGTGGCTGCTCTGACTGGAATAAAAAAAAAAGGATTCCAGGGTAAGAGCTAGCACCACACATGAAATTCATTCACTGCATCATTCATAGGCAAACTGTTGCAGCAAAGAAATAGTAGCCAGAAGTGCACAAAGTTCTACAGGTTGTCATCGATGTGGTTAATATTATAAAGACACTGAAATAGCAGAGTCTTTTCAATATTTTATAATGAGATAGGGAGTGACTGTGAAAATCTTTTGTACCGCACAGTGGTTTTCTGGTTATCTCACGGCAAAGTGCTTAAAAGAGTTGTCAAAATTAAAGATGAGTTACACATTTTTTTTTATAAAAAGGCAAGTATTCCATATTTGCTGACCTCTTCTGTGCTGACAAGTGGCTGTCAGCAGTATGCTACGTAGTAGATATTTTCAAAAAAATAAATGAGTGTGAATGTGTCCGTTCAAGGTAAAGGTGGCATCTTAACAATGAGTGAGAAAGTAACTGTTTTTCAAAAGAAACTCATGCTATGGAGAGAACATTCTGAAAAGTGAGGTTTGAAAATATTTTAATCGTTATGGGATTTTGTTGCTGAAAACAATATGTCGCCTATAAAAATTCTCATATCTCTATACGTAAAAAAACTGGAAACAGAATTCTCTAACCTGTTTAAAATTTTTCAAAAAGAAAAGTGTCAGTGGGTTTTGAAGCCATTTGTTAAAAATATAAAAATGTAACACCTTTCAATTATGTTGCAAGAACAACTGATTCACATTGGGGCAGATGGAAATTTACTAACTGAATTTCAATAAAAACCTTTGCATAATTGGTGGACGGGACGGAAAAATGAGTGTCATGATTTAGCAAGCACAGAAAATGATGCACTTCTTCCATTTGGATCTATGTATCTTTGAGTTATCTTTCTCAGCTATGACAGCCATTAAAACCAAGTATCAAAACAACTGAATTCAGAAACAGACCTTCAAATTGCTGTATCACAAGGTGTTAAACTAAGATTTTAAAAAATAATTAAGCATATTCAACCATATTGCTCTCACAAATAATATTATTAACAATGATATTTTTTCAGTGAGAGAAAAAAGGGGTTTTGTACTGTTAATAAAATCATTTAAACATATTGTTAATCTTTGCCTCATCGCTTTTAAATTTCTATTTTTGCATATGTTTTATAATGTACATAATTACTGCAATTGCACATGTATATAATTTATAAATAACTAAATATATATATACACACACACACTGGGGGTTGCGTGCTTAAACATTTTTTACTGATGGGGTATATGATCAAAAAAGTTTGGAGACCACTGCTGTAGTCCTATAGCAGTACACCTCAAACCCATATTATTTCACTCTTGGCTTAGACTTTACTGTATATAATGGTTGTTTTTCCAGTTATTTTCTTCCTGGCAGGTTCTTGGAAATTGAGCATTGCCAAAGTCTTTATTCATAAGAATCAAAAAGGGAATTAGTATTTGTAATAACTAAATTAATCATGTGATGAACTCTACATTTTCTTCCTTTCACCCTCCTTCCCTACCAAAAAAAAAAAAAAAACCCAACCAGAAAAACCCCCAAAAAACAACCACCCTCCTCTCCCCAAAAATTCCCTTGAAATCCCTTGAGAAATGTCTTAGTGATTTTCTGCTTATGTATTTTCAGGTCTTTGCTGGCATAGAGGTAGAGATATCAATGCACTATAGGAAAGATTATTCTCTCATGATTTATAGTCCAAGTCATCATTCAGATTTTTTTTAATTTTAAATGTTCAGTAACAGATAACTTGACTGGGTGCTTGTATTGGATGTGCTTCTTCCAACTGAAAAGGTATTTCAGGTTTTTTGAAATTCACCGACATCTCAAGAGAAGATCCTTCTAAAACAATGCATTAAACTGGGGAGCATACTGAATAAAGTGCAACAAACCAAAACAGAGAGGGACGTTGTGAAATTTTTTTAAATAACTAGAAATGATGATGGAAACATCTTGCTGAAAGAAGTGATGGTACAAAGAATGATAAAAGATAATGAGAACCTGGACTGTAAAAAGAAGAAGTTGTTAAGGGAATATTTTAAACTCAAAAACTCTGTAAACTATTTTGTAAATAGACCAAAAGCTATTAAGAAATTCTGTGTTGCACAGCACTATCAGCTTACATATTTAAAAGACTTCTGCTCTACCTCACACATTGATAAGTTACAATATATCAGGACATTTCAGGCAAAAAAGCAGAGATTCATTTAGCATCCAAGAGACGATAAAATTAAAAAAAAAAAAAAAAAAAAAAAGAGTGGGGCATCTAATCACTATGTTTTCTGTTCCTCAGGGTGCTCACTATAAAAAGAAATAATTGATTTTCTCTCTTGGGTAAATTAGTATAAACTACCCATGATCCTCTACCTTCTCTTTTTTCCCTGCTGTACTATTCATGTAAGAAGTTAAACTGATTCCACTTTTTCCACTGAACTGTAAAACTTAGTCTTTACAGCATGAGTAAATACAGGAGACAGCAGTCAGTGAAATAAGGCAAGTTCATCAGTTTTTTCCATCTTGCTTACGAGTACGTGGTTTTAAACAGACATGCAATAGTATTTTATGACAAAGCTAGGAAAACCACTAGGCAAATAAAACTGTTTGAAAAAAAGTAATCTTGTTTGTTTGTTTGTTTTGTAAGAAAAAAAGCCAAACTACTTTTCCATGTTTGGGAATCCACTTTGTCAAGTTCAGGGTGCACAAGATGTTAAAGGGTCAATAAAAACCTTGTTAGATGTTTTGGAAATCAGTTTAGGATGTAAACCCAGTTGGGCATTACCAAGAACAGGAAATACTGCAATGAGGGAAACAAGCTGGAGCATAGCCTCCAACAGTAAAATTACAGTTGGCCATCTGGGACTCAATCTGACTCCTGTGAAGAAATAATACCACTCCTGAGAGAGAATCCTTAATAAGAAACTGAAAACCTTGCAGCTGGAAAGAACAAGTCAGATATGTAATGGTCCAGAAGTTTTCTTACAGAACATAGAATTGTCTTAGGGAGAAGACAATGGTTGCTCCTAATAAATTTACATTTGGAGGAGGAGGAAATTGGAGGACTAAAAACCCCCACCTTACACCACAAAAACCAAACTAGCAGATTCTTTTATTACATCAAACTGCAGCTGGATCATCAGCTGAAGATATATACTGTAAATAATATATAGGTCTCCAAAAGAAGTGGGAAGTAATACATGCAACGTCTACTATTGGTTGGAATGTTTTCATTTCTGTTGCAATTTCAAATTACAACTAGCATTATAAAGTAAAGATAGGTGAATATCTACTGAAAAAAAAGCATAAAGCAGAATGAAATGGCACTAATAAAAGGAAATGTGGTGGTGGTCATGAGAAAATGCAAACTACTTTAAATGGGAACACAACCATTTTAAAAACAGTTAGTACCTGAAATACATCAAATCCACAAGAGCATAAAGGTTCCGCTTTGATTCACAGTATGAGTGTCTGCTGGTAAATAGGAATTAACTAGCAGTATGAAAGTAAACAGATACCTTTACTTCTAGTCTGGTTGTCTGCATCACCCTGCCTGACAAAAGTGTCTCTGAACATTAACCGCGGTCTTACCTGTTGGATAATTTGTTCTACTTGGTTTTGCCATTGGAGAATCACTGTATTGGATCCTACCCATCACTACAGTGTTTGTGCTATGATTTAGCAGGCAACCTCTGCTGCAACAGGAGGTTGCACTACAAAATTCAAATATTTTGAACCAAATGCCTTTTTGGTATTTGGTACTTGAAATACTATTTTTTTCCTTCTTCCGTAACACTCTGTGACCAAAATCACATCACTCGGTCTGTGAGCAGCTGCGCTAGTTCCTTTTTACAATTTCCAGATCAGGATTGGCCTCTAGTTTCCAAACGCTCAACAGATTCTACTGTTCATATTAATTTCTTTCTTTTATTCCAGACTTCTGTCCTCTTTCTGTGCATTTTCACTGCTATTGATTATAAGGATGTTTTCTTCCCCAGCTTTATTTATTTTTAATAGTTCCCCTACACTTCATCACACAACCCACATCCAGTGTGGCTAGAGATATATTAATCTCATGGAAAAAAAAAAAACATTTCTTGAAAACACTGATTCAATATGACCAAAAAATTGAGTCAGATTTGATTTATCTTCATGTTTGATTCCAATATTGTCCAAACAAAAAGTTTCAGATATTTACTTAAAAAAATAAATCTAGAAATGAGACCTTAAAAGATACCCTCAAATTAAAAAAGGCAAAAGATTTTACTGTTTTTATATTTCAGGAGGTCAGGACGAAAAGCAAAAAAAAAAAAAAAAAAACAAAAGTAGCATTTTTGTCCAAAGATGGATTTATATCAGAACATACGGCCAAGACATAGAGGCTTCAGATCCTCACATTATTCAATAACCCCCTCGTTTCAGCTTCAACTGAAAACATATATTTTCTTGACTATTTATATTCCTTTACTGCTCTTCTTAAACTCTCTCTGGCCAAAATGATGGGTAAAATGAAACTGAATTCCCCCCCCCCCCCCCCCCGCCAAGTGAGAAGAGGCTTGTAGATCCCAGTCCTTATTATGCTAGGTCTGATCTGTGAATGTTTTGACACATCTTTTCATATCATCTATTTGATTTACATTCACAGAATATGTATCCTGCTATCGTTTTTTAATTAATAGACATATTTTTGAAAAAGTGGGTTTTTTTTTAAGAATACTCTCCTTACAAGGATAGCAAGATACTAAAAATCCAAGTAAAGGATTACTTTTGTCTTTCTGATTTCTCATCTGACACAGCCTGAAAACCATTTCCTGTTAGCATAAAAAGAAATCATAGTACCATTCGTACACTCTTACCAGAAGGAGGTACTATCAGAGTAAGCTTTTAAAAATTCTTTTTGCATTTTCCACATATCTTCTGATTTCTATTTAATGGTATTCCTAGCTGTACTGTAAGGATACTGCAAACACAAGTTCTGAATTTTTTGGCAGACACTACAGGTAAAGCAAGCTGATTTTTTCTCCTTTAGGAAAGAAACTAGAAAAATCAGGGACTCTTTCCCTGTTGTTAACGGCTTTGGGACATTCAAGTAAATTACTATCATACAAGAAACCTGACTTTGTTAAAGCTGTAAATTTCTTTACACTGGTTTATTTTTTCTCCTTTGACAGCAGTTTTTATTTTACAAAATAAGCTACAGTTTGGAAAAGGATCTGCAGAAGGTGACTGAAGAAAGAGAAGATTTTCAAGGCTATTCTCCCATACTACACATGCATTTTGAGTCAAATTAACACACCACACTTCTTCCTTTTGCTATATGTAAAAAAACAAGAAAATCCTGTAAAGTATATACTAATTAGCTCTTCCAAACCTTGCATCTAATGAAGAAAGTCATTATTTTAAAACATTAGTTAATGGAAAGCTCCTTTCAGATCCCCATATGGAGTATAAGAACCTCCGCGTGTCTAAAGAACATGATAAAGTTTGTAGTCTTTTAGGATGTTATGATGGAAGCATGGCAGATGTAATGTGAAACAAGTGTATTATTCCATGCTAAGTACATTTGGGGTATTTTACAAAAGAAACTCCTTATTTGCTTTGGTTTCAAAAATGCCTGAGGCACCAAAGGATGCTTAGATGCCTAGATTGCACTGAAAGCAACAAGAATTGGCCACCTATGTGTCTTGGATGATTTGTGTCTCACTCAGGACCCAGACTTGATAAACAGATTCTAGCAAGATAATGTTAGAAGCTTTTGTTACTTTTGAAAATAAAGTTAAAATCCTAGATCTTTAAAAGCACTTTTGAAAATATCATTCTTCACCCTTTTTTAATTCTATACAATATTTTCAAGTGTAACAATTGGAAGATAATTGAAACATTCCTTTCCTCCCCTGCCTAGGACCCCTAGCAAACAGATCCTTTGTCTTTTTTTTCTTTTTTTTTTTATTTTTATTTCAGGGAAATGGTGGCTGAGAAATTTGAGGCGTTTAAAGCTAGTTTCCACTTTATGGAAGACTAAGATAAAATAAATCAGTTATTTAAAAAAAGCTTCTTCAAGCTGCCCCGCCAGTAATCTGAATTTAGAAATGGGAAAAAAGACGTCTTTCAGAAACAGAAGGGCGTATGCGTTCAGATAGCTAATGCAACTATGCTCTTCCTTCTCCTGAATCCACTCTGCTAAATGTTAAATGTGAAAGGTATTGTTCAGAAGCATGAAGTCTTCCCAACACTGCTGTGAGTTGAATGAAATAATAATAATAATAATAATAATAATAATAATAATAATAATAATAATAATAATAATGGTAAAGTACGATTTCAAAGAAATGTTGGCATTTCATATTGCAGACCTGATATTTTAAGGATCAACTATAGCAAACTGAGGAACACAACCAGAACTCTCAAGTATACTCAGAAGACAGCATGATTCCATAAGCCGCATGAAGTCTTGAAAGTTTCTGGAAAAAACAAACTAATGAAAACCAAAGAAACAAACAAACAAAACCACAACCAAACCCCCTCACATTAGCAAGAAGAATCTTTAAAGGTAATTCTAGGTCCATTGCTCTTTCCTGTGCAGGAAAGATCTATAATGGCAGAAAGAGCTACCCAGTCATCAACAAGCAGGAATAACGATATCATTCCATTTACTTAGTCAATTCCCTTTGCACTTGAAAATGAAAGAAAAATGTGTGCAAAACTGACAAAGTAAGATGAAGATAAGGTGCAGAACTTCAAGTAATATGCGAAAGATTGTAAAGTGAATAAGGGAAATTTAAAAAGGACTTTAAGGCTTACCTTCAATAAGCAGGTCACGTCAGGAGGAGTATGCATGACCTTTTGTTGCTGCCATGACCTTGCCAGACACATGTATGAAGCAATCTTTATAGCTACTGGCTATAAGAAATGGGAACCAAGACTGATCTGAGCATGATGAGTAGAAGGAAGGGAATTGTCTAGAGATTAATGATGCTACTGACCCAAAAGTAAGATGAAGAGGTAAACAACTCTGCCTAGAGACTAGTGCCCAAAAGTAACAGCAGGAAATAAATAGCAGCAGTAAATAAAAGGGATAATGATTGGATTAAATCATTGAAAATAATGTTTTGCTCAAACCACGGGATTGGTGACAGAAAGCCAGCATGAAAAAGAGAACTTGCTGTTCAGTAGAAAGATCCCCAGAAGATCCCAGAGGAACAATTGTCAGCAGGCTCAACTGCTGTGCAGAAATAAGTACGGTCTCCTGGGAGGAAGCACTGGAGTCTTGTCCTCATTGCTGGACCTCAGGATAAGGTAAGCTACACACTGTACCCTGATTTGGAGCGCGGTTAACATGGTGCCATCCTTATCAGTGATCTGAGCACTGCTCAGTTACCTTGCAGGTAGGTGCATTATGCAACTGCGAGCATGACTTCTCAAGTGTAGCTGTGGCATGGGCTGTTGTCCTGGTTTCAGCTGGGATAGGGTTAATTTTCTTCCTAGTAGCTGGTATAGTGCTGTGTTTTGGATTTAGGATGAGAATAATGTTGATAACACACTGATGGTTTAGTTGTTGCTCAGTAATGCTTATACGGGTCATGGACTTTTCAGCTCCCCATGCTCTGCCAGGTGCACAAGAAGCTGGGAGGGGGCACAGCCAGGGTAGTTGATCCAAACTGGCCAAAGGGCTATTCCATACCATATGATGCCATGCTCAGTACAGAAACTAGGGGCAGTTGGCTGGGGGTAGCGATCGCTGCTCGGGGACGGGCTGGGCATTGGTCAGTGGGTAGTGAGCAGTTGCATCACCTGTTTTTTTCCTGGGTTTTGTTCCTCTCTCTCTCTTTTGTTGTTTTAACATTTTTTTCTTTTTCCCAATTATTAAACTGTTCTTATCTCAACCCATGAGTTATTTTTACTTTTGCTCTTCAGATTCTCTCCCACTGTGGGGGGGAGGGTGTGCGAGTGGCTGTGTGGTGCTTAATTGCTGACTGAAGCTAAACCACAAGAGCTGTAGATAACTAACATGTCACATGTGAGATGCATGTGTTTTGGGTATTATTGGCGTTGCTTCAGTGGTGTTTTTTTCATTATTATAACTAATTTTTGTTATTGTCTTATTAATTTTAGTGAAATATTTGAATTAAGCAAGGGTTCAACTATTTCTCTGGCATTAGTGCCCCTGTGTTAATCAACCATCACAGTACACCATGACATAATTTGGTGCATGGGCAGAAGGCATTAAAGTTATTGAGAGCCCAAATCGGTCCTAGGGTTCCAGTGCCACAGCTGTCCCGTGCAAGTCATGCAGGTGACATCCAAATGCAAATCACTCAACAACTGTACCACATCTAACCATTAGGTTAACTATCTTGCCCAGGGGTAGCAGTCAGATATGGCTTATGCTAAAGTTGTGATAACCTGCTCATTTTAGAATTTAGACACCTGATATAAACGTTAACCATCTTTTTTTTTTTTGGGGGGGGGGGGGGGGGGAGAGAAGACTCAACACATTGTAGTGCTACAAAAGATGGAATAAGCTTCCAATTCTTTCCAACTCTTCTCACCTAAGAAAAGTGAATATATCAGCCCTATGAAGCATTACACTATGGAACTTTTCACCTGAAGTAAATAAAATTATTGAAAATGGAGAAGAACCAATATGAATGTGGAGCGAGCTGTTTCTTGAGGCGCTAGACAAGCACTGGAGGCAATAGTTAAGAGTATTTGAGCAGTGGGGAGAAGAATCGGAGAGAATGAAATGGAGGGGAACTGTGACTTTCTATATGGCACTGAATTACTGTAATTATTTTCTGAAGAATCTGTTCTTTCAATAAATATTTCTTATGACATAGGGCAAAATGAAACACTAAATTAACACTAGATTTCAACAGTGTAGCATAGCTCACTTCAAGTTGTGTCAGTTTACGCTAGGTGAGATATACATATCTTAACATACATATTCATTATTCCTAGACCTAATTAACAAATAGTTGGATAATTAATAAAATAGTTTTCATCTGGTTAACAGGAGGGCTGTGTTTGTTCTGGTGGTTTACTTCTGGAGAAATCAAGATCTATACATACACATGTTTTCTGGTGTTTACCTAATGTTTAAAAACTCTCAGGGTGCGCTTCCTTTTACCCCTTGAGAAGCAATGCACAGACAGGGACCACTGCATTAATTACAATTTCACCTAGCATACACAAAAAGTTACTGTTTTTTCTTTGAAACTTACTTATGCAGTTAGGTGATTCCAAATTAACCCTAGACCACAAATAGGGAGCTCATCTTAAGGCTCAGTTAATGATGCTTCATCAATAGTAATTTAAAAAACAACAAACCATCTTGCAAATTGATTTCCTCTATTTTTCCTTGCTATGGATTTGGTATGAAGCTCACTGAAGTCAGATTCCCACAGTTTTCCAGTTAGCAGATGAGACAGGAAGAAGGAAGACATTGTTACTAATTCTCAGATAAAGCAATTGTTTACTTTCCAAATAGTCTCACTGAAATCACAGAATTTATTCAAGAAATACAAACCCCCTGTCATTTTACATCTTGATTAAACATTGATTGGTATCCTGATTTAAGTTAGTTATTGTGTCCAGTCTCATTTCCCTTAATACAGAAATATTTCAGATGTACCTACTCAGGTTAAGATCCAGAATTACTTGTTAGTATTTGATATTTTTGGGTGTTAAACTCTAGATAAAAGCAGCACCATATATCTTGCTTATATAGCCTGCAAAACAATAGGAGGGCAAAAAGAAATATGCAAGCACCCTACCTATAACAGAAAATGATTGGAGTACAATTATATACAAGGTACTGTAAATATTAGTGGGTGTTATGTTAGTGGTGCTTCAAAACCCATGCAGATTCATGAAGAGGTTTCCCCCCCGCCCATTTATTCACCTGTGGATTAGTTACATTCTTTTCAATAGCAATCACAATAATAGTAATTCCTGAATGAAAGGAAAAATGCATGTTGTATTTTTTGCCCAATATCATAGCAATTCAACAGAATTAATGCAGAAACAGAAAGCTGTACTAAAACAGGCTTATGTAAATGTAAAAAAATGAAACATTATAATCTATGCAGTTTATGTTACAAAGAATATGCAGTCTTAAAAGGTGTGCTTGAAAACTCTTGTGATTTCAGCTAACTGTGCTCCAGATTTTTTGTTTTGTCCAAATGGCGAAGCTATGTTTATAGCAAAGAAAGAGAAGCCCCAATGAGCTGTTCTGCTTTTCCTTATTTTTAAGGAATTTAACAGGAAAAAATAACAATAAAATTAGACCAAATGAGTACTTGCTTAACTCACAACATACACATAAAAATAACTCAAGATCCAATATTTCTATCATACCTTTTTCAAATATCTTGCTCAGTTTTCAAGGGTTTGCTCAGTACTTTGGAAAACAGAAACTGCATACAGATGCTGGACTCTAGCTGCAATCAATGACTCGATCAACACCAACTTATAAGGCAGTCAGGAGTCCATTTCTTTGAAAATTAACATGATAGTTTAGACTCAACTATGTAACTATGTTGAAAATAAGCTTATAAAAGCAAGTGCATACTGCATATAGAGGAACTTGTGCAGGGGATATAAGATCCCTTAAGACACCAATGTCTTAGGTCAGTCTAAAAGTCAGCTCACCAGAAGATGAAATACGATCCAAGCCCTGGGCTGAGACATTAGAAACTGAACGCAGTTATCAAAGGAGAAACAAGAGACCTCACAATACAAGTGATATTAATCCAGAGGTTTAGATGCGTTCCCCCACCCTTTTTTTTTTTTTTTACCTTCTTGAACTCTAAACAAATGATAATACAAGGAACACTACTTATTTCATTTTTATCTATTTCTCTCCAGGAGGAAGCTGACAGATTTTTTAAAAAATAAAGAATTTGAAAAAATAAAAGTCAGAATTTTCTAACATGGTGTCTGGTTCTGGAAACCAAATATGATGTATTTTAGATCAAATTTTGGCAGGTGCTCAATGCCTTGCTGCCATGTCCAGTTTTGTCAGCCTCACTCAAAAGCTCTCAACAGCCAGGAAACTATTGGCTTGGCTGTTCCACTTAGTACTCCTTTCTCGAAGAGCTATACAATCTGAAGGAAACCTCAGAAAATTTTGATTTAGTTTTTAAATTAGATGGCATAAATTAAACCATTACTTAATTCTGAATATCTATGAGAGAAAACACAGTATATAACAAGCTGATCAAGCATCAAGTGACATCGCAGGAAAAACTGCTGTGTTATCTAGATAGCAATAATAATTTACTGCAATCCATTAAGACCCAGTATAATTTCATGTCTTAAACTGAACTCATAACCCATTGGAGCCCCACTGTGAACTACAACATATTCAGAAGAAACTAATCCATAAGTAAGAAATGGAAGCTCACTTTGACAAAATAGAGGGAGAGAAGAGTATGGGAACTAGATACTGTACCATTACTCAGGCTCCTCTGTAGCTGAGCTGTAGGATTATTTGAGGAATAAAATATAGCTCAATACATGTCCAAGTGGTAGAATAAGGCCACGTACACAATACTACTGCCCATGTGACAATAAAATATGAAGCTAAAGGGAAAAAACCTCAATGCAGACTTTAGGCAGCAGCAGGACACTGCATATATTTAATGAAATGTCTGACAGTGCAATGTAGCACGTAAAACACAGGGATATTATTTACTCAACGTAAAATGAGCTGACGTTTATGCTTCAATGCTGGATTGGAGAGGGCAGAGAAAACAATGTTAGAAACGGACTAGATAAAGAGAAAAGCTGGAACTAACATCTGTTTACACAGGTAGAAACAGCAAAGCTTTAAGCAAGCTCTAGATAAATCCGGACAACAGGAGCGTCAATTATTCAGTAATTTGAAACACAAGTCACATCAATCCTAGGCTGATATTTTACACATGTAAACTTACACAAAAAGGAAATGTACTTTTGTCTCATTCTTTTTATTTATATGAACTATTTCAGTATCTCCTGTGTGCTATATATTCTCAATAGTGTTTTCAGCAACACTGTTACAGGGGCAACAGTAACTATTTTTTTTTTCCCCAAAAAAATATACAGCAAGGATGGGCTCATTAATTTAGAATATTTAGTATTCACTGCTGTCGTGAAAAACTAGAGAATACTTCTCTGGAGTACATGGGAAAACCAGTATGCTTTTGAGGAATGGACTTCACTTGAGGCAAGATCTTTTTATATAGATATTTGTGGATAAATAGGGCTAAAACAGATTTAATTAGGCCTATCCCTTCCTTACAATAACTCATGAATAAAAATGAACATTTTTTTGTCTCCATGGCAACTTTCCCTTATGAGACTTTTCAAAGAGTTTTTGTAGTAAGAATTTGTTACTCAAAGATATACAAATGGAAATCCTCAACTTTCACACTCCAAAAGCAGATCCAGTTCTCAATGTCAAGCTCCATCATTTTTGCAGACATGTTTGACAGATAACAAAACAAAACAAATATTTTTAATGTTAAATAAACAAAATTCAAACTGTATTTTCTATGTCAAAAACTGAACAACTAAAAGGTTCATCCCAGAAGTGAACATTAATTGGAGATAATGGCTAAACCTTCTCTATACCTGAAGAGGCACTTGTAGACTACAGTGCTTTCCTAAAGAAGAGTACCTGCTTCAAGCAGTTGTCTAATTTTTAACTCTCCTCCTGACTGGGTTTCTAAGGTCTTAACCCTGGTTCTGTGACAAGTGCCTTTTGCTGATGATAATTCTTAAGAGCAGAAACTATTCTGTTCTATTCACAATAATGTTTTACAACTACTCTTTTTTTCAGACATTTAAGAATAATAATTAAGCTTGAACAGCAGAGAAAGGATAGGTGAGGGACGCAGGAAACAATGTTTACAGAGAATACAGTTTTTCAGAACCTTGGTGTGCAAAGCAGCAGCCTTTGTCTCTTTTGTCCCCTTTACAACCGTATTCCTCAGGCCTCCTGCCTCATGCTCTAAGTCACTCTTCTTTCATGGACTCCAGCTATGTATTCTTTTCCCTAAATGCAAAAATAATTAATCTGTTGTAAGAAGAAAACTTGAGAGTCCTTCTAGACACAAGAAAATACGCCATTTCTGTTGCCCTGCAAAAGCTACTGGCAGCAAGAACACAAAGATTATGGTAGCGATGGTAGGAACTGTGATGAAGATCCTTAAGAGAAGGAATTCACTGACTAGTTGCAGATCTGAGGTAAAGGAAAATACCTTTGTACATGTACAGCTATGTATAACAACTTGTTCCACATGTCAGTTGATGATCCAGCTATATAATAGTTTGCTGATGCTTATAAAAATAGCACAAGGATGGGGGGGAAGAGGGTGAAGAAAAACTGGTACAACATCATAGGAATATATTCTCCCATGACAGAGTTGTAGAGCAGGCACACAAACATCTAACTCTACTAGGAAAGGGGAGAGAGAGGTGACAAAAAAATCCTGTCTTTCAAAACTCTCCAAATCAAATCCCTGAATGCTTGAAAATGCTGACGTTTGCATACTGCAAAACAAAAAGTCACGCAAAGCAAATACTGTATAGTAACTACAAAAGGGTTTAGAGCGAAACTCTTTGGAAATACTACAATAGAAGAGTCATCACCTCCTTTCAACAGAAAGATTTTGAAGATGTATCCATTGTTTGGTTCTGCCAAAAGGTAAAGAGATCCCAAAGGAACACAGCAACAGATTTCAAGCATTTTTCAGACAAAATCTACTCCAGCCCCAAAGCAGTTCCACCTGTAACATGCCAGGCATGATTTTTACTCATGCTTCAATGTCATCACACTTTGTTCAGGTGGACAGACCAAGTTTCAACTGTTGCTGCTTTAAAAGACCAAAGTTCTTCTAAATGTCAGTGTTCATATATGTTGTCACATGCCTTACGTTTCTCTCTGAAGCTCCTGGCATTTGAACCTTTGTACGACAGTATGGATTTAGGGGTTTTCCTCCCATTTAAATTGGTACTCTGGACATAAGTAATGTCACCTCTGAACACTGTACCCTACGTGAAATAATGTTCTTTGGTTAGTGGAAGGAGTATACAATTAGCCTGATTGTTATGATCTTAAAGATGACAATGATTGAACTACACCTAAAATTATTGGCTTGATGTACTGTGGCATACAACATCTGTAACTCCCACTGAACTTCAACAGATGTGGAGGTTCAACACCTCTGAAAGTAAGACTTCTATAATATTTTTTCCATTGTTTCTAATGCCTCCTGAGAAGCTTGAAAGAGAAATCTGTTTGAGCTCTGGAGTGTTTTCTTTCATAACCCACATGTTCAGCTTGTTATTGTTAGTAGCCTCATGAGCCTTTCTGTGCTGATAATGATTCATATAATGATATGGGGGAAAATGAAGTATTTTTAATAAAGGATTACACTGAGGTTATAGATAGATATAAAGAAAAAGTAATTCAAATGGGAGTCTAGCAAACTTGACAATGCCTCTTTAATTTACCTAGCTTTTAGAGATAAGCCAACTGCTGGATGTATTTATGGTAAAGGCAAAGGATGAGAGATTTAAGCTGAATTCCTTATTCTCTGAAGACTTTTTGTTTGACCTTGAGTAAGTCACCTTAGTTCTCTGTGCCCCCAATCTATTTTAGCAGTTCTGTCTATTTAGGCTCTAAAATACTGAAAAGTAGTCTATACTGTACATTAAAAAAACCACCCTCCTTTTAACCGTGCGCTTGGTCACTGTTGTAACACAAATGCTGTAAACTCTTATTCAGATAGTGCATAAGGTAGAAATTGAGAATAGCATTCATCTGAGAAACCAGGTTATTTACTGTCATTTTAATAGTGGCAGCACATCATCATGGCCTCTTTCTATCCTACCACAGCTGCTACACTTATTAGGCAAGCAAGCTGTAATCAGCCACTTAAAGCTGTCAGTACATCACAGTTGTGCTCAATTTATCTCCTTAAGTTCGTTTCTGACTCTGCTGGTCTCTTTTTCTCTCCCCTAAAACTTTTGAGATGAGGGCTACAGATACATCAAACTGGCAATATTACACGTAATGAATTCAGTGACGAGATCAATGTTTTCTATTTCGGTTTTCTTTTAAAAGGGGAAACTCAGGACGCTGAGTGCTCACCAATCACAGTTCTCCGGATCTTTCCCACCCAGTTGGAACAGAGTTGGCATATGTTATGTGGCCCACTTGAAAATATTTTGCATTTTCTTTGCTTTCATGCTAGCTAGAAACTTATATGGTCACAAGTTCTCTTTTCCATCATAGACCAGCTGTGAATGGTAACAGTATTTGGGTGGTATTGAGAGCTAAACTAATATCATTGCACTGTTAACTCTTTATAGATGGGAACCTGGAGTTATGGTAAGCCGGCAAAAGGAAACCTCAGTGTTAAGTGACCAGTTCATGGGCTAGCAGGTTCTCCCCTTAGCAATACTAATTGTACCAAATCATACAGCAAATTAGAAGAAAAGAAGAAAAACAGAAGTCCACTTATTACACAAAGGTCAATACCTCCCAGGATCTTTGTGCAGTGAAATAACTACTGCTATCAGTCCTTCCATGACAGATGACAGATTTGGACAGTGTGCAGTCCTGAACATAAGGTCTACAAAACATAATTGAACATCTGTTACTTCTCAGCAAAAGGAGCTTTCCCCTATCCCTGGCTCAAAAGTTAAGTTTCTAAATAAGTATTCCAGGAATATCAGAAAGGTTTTATTTAGATCTACTAGAATTGTAGGGGTTTTTTTTTTGTTGGTTGGTTGGTTGTTTCGTTCCCCCCCCCCCCAATTAACTTGAGCCCTGATTCTGTATAGGGACACAACACTCACTATTCCAGTGTTCCTATTCCAGATAATTTTCTCCCCTGTAAATCATAGCAAAAACTAGTAATAAACATAGCCTTAATAAACACAGTAACATTAGCCAGCACAGCTAACCAAGAATTCACATGAAAAAAACCTTGTATTGAAAAACTTTATATATACAACCTATAAACTGATTTTACCATGAAAGCAAACTACATATCTGCTGAAATACACTCATTTACCTTTGGGATATTGAGCCTTTTCCATTATTTCCCATACATAAAATCACACAACAAAAAAAAAAAAAAAAAAAAAAAAATTCCCCCCAGTCTGTGGGAAGCAGAATACTTTTCAGGAAGGATAATCCAGGAGAGCCATTTCTGAATCTGGTAGAGTATTATCATTTTATTACCTGGTTTTGATGCACTTTTTTTCCCCAGTCTACTTATCAAGTCAAGTTTTTTGTTTCCTAGTATTCTTCCAGCATTTTTTTTTTTAACTTCAGTTGCTTTGAAGCTGGTAGAAAATAAGGAATTGTGAATGAGGAAATATTGTCTTTAAAAGTGATTGTTAAATGCCATGTATCAATTTATCTTGGTGGTAGTTTCAGGGCAGGGGGGAGTTTTTTTGTTAAGTTTCAAAAGTGTTGCCTTATTGGGTCAGTCTAAGAGTTCATGTTGCGTGCTGTCCCATCTCCAGAGTTGTTGATTGCTGAGGATCAGGGAAAGTGCAGCACATTAAACCAAGCACATGGTCATCCTCCCTTTGAGTATTCTTCCAGCCTCCGATGATTTGAGGCTTTGATTTTTTGCTTGAAATATGTTCTGAACACACCTTGAGGCTTCAAATTTGGAAGCAAATAAAAATGATAAGCTTTAGAGTTCTTTTAAATACATAAATATCAAGTGTATTACGTCTGTATTTTTGGTGCCTGTGACATGCTTTATGAATATTGAGAATGAGCTAACATATTCAAACAGAAGAAGAGTATCACATTTCTCCTTCTCTAGAAGAAATCCACAAGAAATAAAAGAAGCATTTTCAAGGCCCATATCTCCTTCTTTTTTAAAAAAAATATTATTATCACACTAAGCTGAATGTTTTTAAAGTTAAAATATTTCTAAATAACATTGGTGTGGAGGCTTCTCAAGTTCTGTAGGTGCTTATTCACTCTACTTTTCAATAGGTTCTGATGGTGCAAGCTGACATCTTTCCTTCAGAAAATGTCTTTCTCTTCACAGCACACATACTATCATATGGAGATGATGGTATGCTATGCAATCCAAAAGCTTGTCAAATTCCATACGCATTTTGTTTCCTTTAATTCAAATAACTATGGATATTGCTTTGTATATAGAAAAGTTGATCCCTAACAGCACCAAATTGAGCACCAATATATGCCAGGGACCACCCAGCTGGAAAGCAGCTTGGCAGAAAAGGACCTGCGTTCCTGGTGGACACCAGGTTGAACATGAGCCAACAATGTGCCCTTGTGCCCTTGCTGCAAAGAAGGCCAATGGCATCCTGGGCTGCATTAGGAGAAGTGTTGCCAGCAGGTTGAAGGAGGTGATCCTTCCCCTCTACTCAGCACTGGCAAGGCTACACCTGGAGTGCTGGGTCCAGTTTTGTGCTCTTCAGTGCAAGAGAGAGATGGACATACTGGACATGGCAAAACAAACAGAAGATAATGAAGGGACTGGAGCATCTCTCCTATGAAGAAAGGCTGAGAGAGCTGGGGTTGTTTAGCCTCGAGAAAAGTCTTAGGGGGATCTCGTCTATGTATATAAATACCTGAAGGGAAGGTGCAAAGAGGATGGAGCCAGGCTCTTTTCAGTGGTGCCCAGTGACAAGACCAGAGGCAATGGGCACAAACGGAAACACAAGAGGTTTTGTCTGAACATCAGGAAACACTTTTTCACTGGGAGGGTGACTGAGCACTGGCACAGGTTTCCCAGAACGGTTGTGGACTCTCCATCATTGGAGATACTCAAAAGCCATCTGGACATGGTCCTGGGCGACCAGCCCTAGGTGGCCCTGCTTGAACAGGGCAGGTTGGATGAGATGACCTCCAGAGGTCCCTGCCAGCCTCAACCGGTCTGTGATTCTGTGAAAGGATCTCAGCCACTGAGGTCACAACCACACTTGGACACTCCAGCCCTTCAACAAAGCTCTTGTGCCTCCACATCGGCACAACCAGCCCCAGTAAGCGAAGATAATAACCTTGCTCAACTGTGACACCTCAACATTGTGACAAACAAACAGCAAGTCTTATTTCACAGATAAACCCCACACAATTACAGTTGTTGATTCAGTGACATTAAGGAGGCCCATGTCTTCACTTTAAGCCAGCAGCTAGAAATACTAAGCCTGTTGTAACTTTGTGTAATATTCCTGGGACTGAGAACTGCATGCTAGATCTGCTCTCTGCTGGGCTCAAAGCAAGGTAAATCTTAACAGCTGCAAAAGAAGCCAAACCAAGCCAGTGAAGACATTTCATCTTAGTGATACCAACTAAGTTTGACTAGAAGTCTCTCAAACATCTGGATGCTGCTATCGTTCCAAGAAGTTGAAGCTGCCAAAACGAATGCTTCCCACTGAAACTTTTTCTGAATGGGAAAAAAAACCCACGCAAAACCAAAACGGGACCAAGCAACACTGGGAAAGAAAAAACAAAAAAAGTCCCCAAAAGCAGTCCAAAAAACTATATGGAATATTGCGAGACAAAAATTGATACCTTTGGGTTGAGGCAACCAGTTTCAGCTTTCCAACAACAACAAAACCAAAATGATGTCTATGGGATAAATTCATTTTCTTTTCCCTTTTGCTCAGAACAATTCATTTCCACATCATTATCTTCAATCTGGATAGGTGATCCATCACCCTCAGCATAGCTTCTCCTATGTTATGCAACAACTTGCTAGGTCTAAGCATTTTCATGTTATTTGCAATAGCTGAATATTTCTGTAGATTAAAAATTCATACATTTTGCTCCTTCATGTTTTTTAGTTCTATTTAAAAACATGTTTGTTTTTTCCTGAGGACAGTAATAACAAGAAGGAGAAAAATGGCAGAAGAGAAATATATGATTATTTAACTTCTGGTTATGACTGAAATTAGTGAACATGCTGGACATAAAAAAGCAGCAAGTAAGAAAGAAGACATCTCCATGCACATTCAGTTTTGAGGGTAATGTACTAAAAAATGGAAAATAGAAAAAAATAAAATCAGGGAAAAACTGCAAACCTTTTATTTTTATTTATTTTGTTTGTGTCTTGGTTTCAGCTGGGATGGAGTTAATTTTCTTCCTCGTAGCTGGTATAGTGCTGTGTTTTGGATTTAGTATGAGAATAACGCTGATAACACACTGATGGTTTAGCTGTTGCTCAGTAATGCTTACACTGGTCAAGGACTCTTCAGCTTCCCATGCTCTGCCAGGTGCACAAGAAGCTGGGAGGGGACACAGCTGGGACAGCTGACCCCAACTGGCCCAAGGGCTATTCCATACCATATGGCGTCATGCTCAGCACAGAAACTGGGGAGAGTTGGCCGGGGGGCAGCAATCACTGCTCAAGAATGGGCTGGGCCTCAGTCACCATGTGGTGAGCAATTGCATTATGCATCACTTGTTTTGTACATTCTTTTATTATTATTATTATTTTCTCTTCCTCTGCTGTCCTATTAAACTGTCTTTATCTCAACCCATGGGTTTTACTTTTTTTTTTTCATATTCTCTCCCCCATCCTGCCGGGGGCGGGGCAGGTGAGTGAGCAGCTGTGTGGTGCTTAGTTGCTGACTGGGTTTAAACCACGACAGTTTGCTAGGTCCTAACGCAGTAAATATCTGTAATACATTTAAAGATAAACAAAAGGGAATAGAAGGATAACCCCCAGAAAAGCTAGACACAAATGAATGATGAACAGTCCAACAAACGATGTAAATTTGAGCAATGTTATTCTAACACATGCCCTGGAGATCACTTTCGATCCAGAAGAAGAGTTTACAGCAGGCTGAAAAAGTGAATTTGACACTGTTGCATAATTTTCTTTTTTATGCTATTTCTTTAAAAAGCAGAAAGTAAGAAAGTCCAGTGAGAAACTAATATTTCCAGACTGGTAAAGATGAGGGAGCAAATTAAAATAGAATAAACTGCAATAATATCAAATTAACATTCATGTCACTGAAGAAAAAAGGTAGGAAATTGTATTTTTTTCTCATTTGTATATGATATGAGACAGCTGAGGGCTACATATCTTTAGGCATGGCATTTAATAATTTTCAACAAATAGATCAGGCTTGGGGTTTTTTTTGTTGTTGTTTTTTGGGGGGGTTTTTTGGCCAGTGTCACATTCCTGCCCTACTTGTACACTAGAAAATGTGTGGGAAGAGAGCAGAAAAGATATGCTAATATAGTACTGACACACAGCAGCTCCATTTGAGCAAATGCTTCAGGATATGCCTCAAGCAACTTTCATATGTTAAATACTCCTATGAGGGGAAAAGTAATTTTTCCAACCTGAAAGGTTTATCGTATTCTCAGCTATGGTTGCTCCAAAGACTGACTCAGCAAAGCAGACATCAGGTAATTGTTTTCAGGGGAGGATTAATTGTTTCTTAGACTGAGGAAAAGCCAGAAAAGCCAGCATGTCCTGGTTTACAGTATCCAGACAGCCACACAACAACAAAGTGTGTTATTCCAGATAAACAAAATGCACGAGTATGCCGTGAAAGAGGAAGTGAACTTGATTTGTTTCCTGGATGGAGATAATATCTCATAAGAAAATTCTGAAGAGGAAGAGACAGCAAATTTAGAATTTACATAAACTAAAATATATGTTAAATTAGATTCAAGAACAGCATGTGAAATTTGATACCAAGTATGATAAATGTAACCAAAGATCCCCTCAAGAAATGAAAGCAAGTCATTTTCCTACAGGAAAAAGAAAGTTCTCCTGAAGGGTAAAACCACATAAGAGTGCTAACGGGTTATCAAATTAATACAGTTCAATCCTGTTAACTGGTATATCTCCATAGATAGCTTATTGTCTCTATTGCCCTACTTTAGAAAAGTAATTTTTAAATCAAAGCTGTCCCCTCTGCCAAAAAAGAAAAAAAGAAAAACAGTTGTTTACTGAAAGCTTATTTTTAGACTTCTACATCCTATTCCTAAGAATTGATATGTCTTATTATCTCAGGTCAGGATGAAATATATAGACTCCCTTTACTAAAAGTGCAGCTAATTACATTAATAGACTGAAGAACATTTATGTTATGCTGTCCACAATTAAAAAATCCTAAGTTGCCATTTTCTTCAATTAAACTGGTTACTCTTACCTCAAACTCCATTTTATAGTGTATAAACATAACTCAGGGTTACTCAATAAAGCACCTATGTTGATTTAGCCAGTTGAATAAATCAAATGTATTCCAAGTTAAAAACAAAAAAAAAGTTTGAGTATTTTCCCTCTCAAAGAGCTACATAAATTTGCAAACTCCTCTATGCACATAAATTCTTTTAGCCCTCATTAAAATGCATCTCCTTTCAAGAATGAACAGAAATTCAACAGCATATGGTCGTAAGGAGAATAACCACATTTGTTATGTTGGTAACAAAATGCAAATACAATGAAATAAAATTATTTTATTATTTGGTCTTCTGAGTGAGCATATTCAGCGTGAAACAGGTATCACATATATGCTTTCCATGCCCTATTCAGACTAATGTGCAGCTAGTAAAAGTGCTGAACCTTCTGTTCTGACAGTCTTCTGGGTATACAAAACATTACAGCAATGACTGAAAAGCTATAATATATATTAAAAAAAGATTTAAGTAAGCAGATTGTAAACAAAAGATAACCTTACTACTGTGGAAAAAGAACCCAGAGTAATAATGAATACCACTACTTGCAACATGACTTCTAACCTTATCTGAAGGACAAGGCCTTCAGAAACATTCTACCCCACTAAATCCCATTGGAAAAGCAGTGGCTAAATAGAAACTAAAAATAAATATTGATCTGTACTGAACATCAGTACCACTTTCTGTAACAAAGTTGTCTTTACATGTTCCTCTTTCCCTTCCACACATCAACTTATGAAATCCTTGAGGAGTTTGCAAGGTCTGACTTGATCATTTCTTTGAGCATTACAGCTGTAGGGTATACAGGAATACGTAGTTATGAATTACAATTATCAGAGAATATATTACTCAGAAATGACTAGTCATCAAAAAAAAAGAAAAAAAGGAAGACAATGTAGGTGACAAACCATATACACACATAAACATGATTTTTCCCCCCCCGGTGTGTCTGATGTGTCTTAACATGGTCCTGAACTACAGAAGACGGCTTTAATAGAACCCCAACTGAAGACAGCAAAGAGCATCTTGGCTGCATTAGCAAAAGTGTAGCCAGCGGGTCTATGAAGAAAGTGATCCTTCCCCTCTCTTGAGCACTTGTGAGGCCACATCTGAAGTACTGTGACCAGTTTTGGGCTCGCTGGTAAGATGACAGGCATAGAAACAGACTGGAGCGAGTCCAGTGGAGAGCCACCAAGATGGCTGGGCCTGGAGAACATGATATATAAGGAGCAGTTGAGGAATCTGGGTTAGTTCAACACTATGAAGAGAAGGCTCCAAGAAGATGATTTTGTCATCTCTCTCTTCTCTACACTGTCCCATGAGGTAGCTGAAGCCAAACTCTTCTCAGAGGTACACAGGAGCAGAATGAGAGGTAATGAAACAGGTAACAGCCAGGATAAGTCCAATTGGCTATTTGATAAATGTTTTTCACAATGAAGGAGGTCAAATGCTGGAATAGGTACCCAGAAACCTTGGGGAATTACTACCTTTAGAGGTATTCAAAACTTGACTAGATGAGGCCTGAGCACTGATCATTTGATTGAGTAATTTCTGGTGATTCTTATCCAGAATCTGAATTATCAAATTAATTTCCCTTTGACCCTACCTTCATGAAGATAAAGTCTGAAATGGGATCTGTATTAAATTTCTCCCACCTAGAGCAACATAATGAAAGCTCTACTCTTGAGGCAGAAAAATTCTTCATTCCCCAAGTGTTCTTTTACAACCATCTTTTTATTGTTTCAAATCACAAAGATAAAATATGCCCATAGAAAATGTCTGATTTAACTAGATTCTCCCTGTTAGCATGGACTTATACAGTCCTTTCGTTTTTAAGGTGTCCTGAGTTCTATTAGGTTTTGATGTGATTTAGAAATCCAGATTACCTAAGAAATTGGGTGCCAGTGTAGGGGATAATTAGTAAATATTTGATTCCTGTTGCAGTTTCATATGCAGTGAATTAATTTAGCAATCATTGTTCCTAGTTAAAGTCTACTCTACTGGGATGAAAAAACTTTTTTAAGCCACCTGTCCTTTGGGCATCCTACAAATTAAATCCAGTAGATACAAAACTTGAATATGTCTGACTGCACATCCAAGGGTGTATATCTGAAAGAAAGAAAACATGAGCATATATAGGTAATGCAGGTGTTTTAGAAGATAGCCACTTCAGTATTTTACTAATTAAAAATCTGTATGCAAACTATCTTTTAAAAACAAACCAGTAGGTACTTTACTTGTAGACCCCAATTTAGAAGAAGCTTAACTATTCTAATTATTACAGAAATGGGCTGTTTCTTCTCTCTAAACTAAAATAGAAGATCACACCCTTAGCTAATACCGTTTCAAGGTTAATTAACATTCATTGGCACTGTAATGCTCCATGAGGAGAAAGACCTTTATGTTTCCAAACTCACTAAAAAGCACTTGCTAGCTCCCTCACTTTCTCTATCCATTCTTTCTTTTCATGTGAATACTCAGGGCCTGGATGCACCTCTGAAGCAGATGCAGTAGGTGGCACCACCATGAGGCTCTTCTCTCCTCAGGTGGTGGGGAACAGACATCATACCAGGCACAACTAACAGGAAAACTATGGTCTTGTGTTGGGTGTGGTTTAATCTACTTCAAAAGAGCTAGCTGATAAAATTGTAGTTAATTTGCTAATAAAAAACTTTCAGCAAATTTTTCTTCCTGCTGCTGCTGTTTCCTCCAGGAGGAATGACACCAGCTGTGTGCACTCAGCAGACAGCTCCTCTATACCCTCACATCACCTCCTGAGCTCCCACCCCAAGTGCTGGTTACCACAGCTGTGGCAACATGGCCCTAGAAGTTATAAGATCCAGATACCCTACCTTATCAGTAAATCTGCCCTTACACTTTTGTTCAGATGGCTCACTATTTGTAAAGGAAACTATAAACTTTACAATCTCAATAACAAACTTTAAAACCTTTCACATGGGCAGAACCAAACTTCTATAGGATACAGGACTTGCACTGTTGATAATCCAGGGACACTGATTTAGATTCTACTAACATTGGTATTTCTACTACAGTAGGTTTTATGTATTGCACATGATTGTTATGCAATCACAGAAGATTCTTTAGCATGATGACACTTCTTACAGTAATTCATTTCTAATCTATATAGATCTCAAAATTCTACTGTTATGTCAAAAAGAACAGAAAAGGATCTCACTCATTTCATTGTATATCACATATATTCTGTTTACAATATGGTTTCCATAGATGTGCCACTCCCTAATCATTAACGTAGCATGTTTGATACTTTTAAGTGTGAGATAACACTATACTTATGCCACATGTAGGAAAATAATCAAATACTATCAAATTATGTTATACAAGAATCAGTGTTATATCATAAAATTAAAGACTGTGGGAGGTAACTGCTGCATGAACAACTGAAACTAATTTTTGAAACTCTCTAGTATTTGGACCAAGGAAAACGGGAAACCACCTATTACACACAGTTTTTGATTTGGAAAAAACCCACCCCAAACATGAAGCCAGTATCATATAGCAGCTCTACTGCCATATGAATGTTCTTTCTGTGGCAATCCAATTCTTTGAGATTTTCTGAATATTCAGAAAAAAAAAGTTATGTTGAATAAATGTTGTCACAAGTTATTCAAACAATTAATTTTCTCTATATAGAAGTGACTTTTTTTCCTAAAGCAAATGATAATAAATTCTAAGCTAAATTACAGCAAAAATACAGTTTAAACTTAAAAAAGTTTGAGACTAAATCAATTTAAACACATCAGTTCACAAAAATGTTTTAGTTGAACATTATGCCTTACTTATTAGATTTTTTTGCCATTGTACATATTTTCTTCAAACAGAAAAGCATCCCTATTGCAAGATGAAGAATCTATAGAGTAGTTAAGTGTGTGTAAATCCTTATCACTTTGAATGATGTATTATATCTTGCTTGCATCCAAAGAGTTGTAGACAAGACTATACGTAAGATTCCACCTCTGAATTTTCTTATTATCAACAGCACACCCATTTCTTTTCACACTTCATTGTAGCCTCCAAGTCCAGTAAATATAGTATTATTACTGTTAGCAATAGGATTCAGGGACTGCATTAACTCTGCGTGGCCTCAGACTTAGGACTTGTCAGACTTCACTTTGCTTGACTTGCCTGTGGCTTTTGTTTTAACTTGTTTAGCTGTGATGGCAAATGTTTAATGACCACGTGAATATTACCTAATTAGTTTTAGTTTTATCTTAGCTTTGAGCAACTGTGTTGTATAAAGCCTACTGTTATAGTAATTTTGATACTTATCTGTAATTAACAGATAGTAATAACAAGTAGCCTTCCTCTGCAGAGCGAACTATGACCCTAGAATAAAAGTGCAGAACAGAGAAGGGCAGCGTCAGATAATTGTAAAGGCCCTGAAAGTACCAGCGTATGATGAAACCAGACACCTTCAGCTAGATAGGTTCTTCATCGGTCAGTAAGGGAAAGCCACCTTGAGAGCTGGGCGAAACCACTTTTAGGGATATTAAAGAACATACAACCAACATATGTAAAATACAGCATTTAGGGCAAATTTTGTGTATCTGTGGAATTGCAGACCAACAAAGAAAAAGCAAAATATACAGTTCTGGAAAAAACATAAAATAGCTCCCAGCAGACCCTAGAATGAGCAGTAATTTTCATCCTCAACATCATAATCCTCCTGGTGAAGGACTCAGGATACTGATGATTTACCATAATCCTCCCTCACTTATTTTGAGGGAGACTAGCAACAATGATCTTAAGATACAGAAGGAGCATAGGCTGGCTAAGTACATGGAAAACATCAGTTCATTCCCAAGAATGCTACAGGTATTAAAAATGTGTCATTGTAATTGGCCTAATATTAGCCATTTGATGAGTTTGCCAAGATTTTTAATTAGACTAACTATAGATATACACATTTGATGCATATTTATGTTGTGTTTCTTTTTTCCCCAACAGAAATTTCGCAGGGTCTTTGTTTTGCTACCCCCACTCTTGAAGCTTAGTCTGAAAAGCCATAGCTTAATCAGGTATTACTGCAAGCCTTCTGCCACAGACTGTTGCCTTCTTCTGTATACATTTTACTGTACCCTGAAATGCAGATCTATGGATAGTGTTGATTTAGGCCTCCACACTGGAAATATGTAAACTTATTAATCATTTGAATCCAACTGTTTGAATATGACCAGATATATATCATATGGCTTTTTTTTTTAACTGAAAAAGCCCATAAACCAGGCAATAAATATGCAAAAGGGCCTTTTCTGAAGAATGACAACTGAGAAAAAATAAACCAAAAAATGTTAATGAGAATGTCATACAAGAAGAACCAAAGCAAATTCCAGTCTTTCATTTCACACTATAAAATATTCAAAGCAACAACAAAAAACGTCCTCCCTCCCTTCCAGTTTTCCACTATGAAGCAAAATGTCAGTAGGTTTTGCGTAACAGTTAAAGAAAATACATTGAAGCATACAAAAAGTCTGCAAAAAAATTACTACAAAGAAATGTTAAGTCAAGTGTCATAAACTCATGAGAGTACATGTGCACTCTGCCTACTAACTGTAAGTGTATTGCAGTAAAAATGTTACTGAACAGGGAGGGGAATAACAATATCTATTTTAATCTATTTACATACAATTATAATCAAGCCATTTTGCATCTGATGAACAACATTCTTAAAACCAGAAACTGAGAATAGTAATCTGAAAATTTACATTCAGATGGAAATAATGGATTTCTAAAGCTGTAGGTTACCTTTATACTTAATACACTGCAGATACCTTAATGAAGCGACTTCCTGAAATCTGCAGCTCACCTGCAATCATGAGACACAACAATTTATCTAAAAGCTTCTCCATAGTTCTAGAATTTTAGAATAAAGCTAAAATTCTCCACTAAGAATAAAGTAAAATTCTAAGATCTGAGATTACATCCAGGTCATCTTTCAAAAAGCCCAACATAAACAGAAGGAAAACACATTCATTTCAATAGCAACAAATAACTTCAACGTAAATTTATTAAGACAAAGGGAACTCCAAGGATTTGTTTACACTTTATAAAGCATCTAATATAACTTATTTTATAATTTTATAGAGATAAAATAAAAAAATTTGAACTAATTTGAAACATGAATTTTTTATGTAACACCTATGCTAAAAGAACTCATTGCATTACTTTTTTCTTTTATTATTATGCTTTATCAAAGAGCTTTAGATTTAAGAAACTGGTAAAGCCAAGAGGGTGCATGCATCTTGTTACCATCTTCCAGCCTTATATGCTGTTTATAGTTTACAATCCTGCTAGCAGTGTGATGGATCCCTAACAGATTTCTTGGACAAAATGGCAAGTCCTTATTCCTGTGCATACCAGGCAATACACGTGCACCTTCATGGCCTTTCTCTATGGGTCAGCTCTGTGTCTCCTGCTTCGAAGAAGCCTATTTCTCTAACATTTATCAGTAAGATAGGAGCATATGGTGTCAGTCCAACAGGTGCTAAGCGTTTCTCTGATATTTGAATCAATTTATAATCAGTTAGAAAGAGAAAAACCTGTACCAGATACACTCTGAAGTTAACACAGTGATAGCAAAAGTTTTGGAAGAGAGTATGTATAAAAGAAGTGTGGATGAAAAGAGCCAGTTTGTTGCTTCTTTCTTCTGGACTGAAATTATTAAGACTGGATTTATTTACCTTTTTTTTTTTTTTAATGATAAAAACTTTCACCTTTCCCCTGCTTGAAAAAGGCCACAGAAGACCCAAACCAAAAAGACAGGGTAAAAATATCCCTGAACACTGGTGACAGCTTCCTATAAAGGCTGTAACATTTCGATATAGAAATAGGATAAGCATAGCCTGCAAACAAATGGTTTGAGAAATACATCAGTAATGTTGGTTCCAACACATTTTAGAAACCAAAGTGAAAGAGGCCAGAGACTGCTGAAGCAGAACTTGTGCTTGTTGAAAACAGAGAGCCAAGCCAGTATCTGAACAATACACTGCTATGCTAGATGTGAATTTGAACACTCAAGAAGGAGAAAGGTACAGAAAGTTTATAAGGTCATTGCTACATGATTGCTGTAAACTACAAGAGGCTGAATACCACTGATGCAAGACAAAAAGGTTACAAACAGCTGGCCCAAGGCTAAAAATGAAAAAGTAATAGCTCAAAGGCTAACCCAGTGCAGGACAGAAGGTTACTACTGTAAATCAAAAGCAGGTCTCTCTAGAAAAGGAAAGGGAAGTGCTAATGAAAGAAATGTGAACCCTGAGCACTAAGTATGAAATACAGACTGATTCAGATTTTTATGGTAACCTGATTTACTGATGGAAAAACATATCATTTTGCTGAACGTACTTCTGTTTAAAACTCATGTAAATGATTCCAGAATCAAGACCCCAGGGCAAATGGATAATACATCTTGAAAGAGCTGGTGGGTTACAAAATATGCAAGTCCTGTCTCAAAGGAGACGAGCAAAAATAAGCATTTTTCCCCTAAGGGGGAGTTTCATATTTTTTCCAGTAAACTCAAATATTGATAACAGTAAGTTGAACAGTACCAGAGAAATGGTGAAGTTATTAATTTTTTACAATGCATTAGCCTGATTAAAATGATAACTTAGGCATGAATTCTCCATCCTGGCAGGCTCTTTTTAAAGCAGAGGTCAAAGAGATGGGCAAGAGATACATACAGGATGAAGTTGTCTTAATTGGAAGCATCAGCAAGCATGGTCATGGGTGGGGGGGGTGGCGGGAAAAGCCTATCAAGGCTGTTCTGATTCTAGCCCTACTATTGTGGATTTGTCGTTGTATGGCTACTGGAACTCACTGACTGCTTTATTAATAAATTAATTCCCCTTGGAAAATGTAATTTTACATTTTGCAGAATTTAGAGAACAAAAGGGACCACAAGTCTGGATGTAGGCCAGATGCTGTAGGCCCTAAAATTACCCCAATTACTCCTATATAAAGAGTCTAACAGTTCAGGCTATGCTAAAGAATTTAGTATGTACTTACTCAGAGAAATTAATAGATGAAAAAGAGCAGTATAGTACAAGCAATTCAGGTATCTTGCTCTCCCTTGCTGACAAATAGTTCTTTGAGCTACAGGCTCTCTAATCAATGACCAAAAAAATCAAATCATATATTGTGGTCACCTAAATTTTGAGAAAAAAATTTGAAAAAGGATAATAGATGATTAATCTCCTACTACACGTAGATAATAGTTTGTTACATATAACAGAGTTAAAAAGAGGTATTTCACAAGCTTGCCCTGAGCACAATTATACTACTTTCTCCTCTTAGGATCTACAATAAAATACATGGGAAAGATCCACTGATGAAAAAGACTACACAACTACATTTAATATATGTATTATTTTTGTTCACTTAAACTAAGCTCTTTTCCAAGTCATTGGGGATGTCATAATATTCACAGCAGCCTTAGATTATCATGTAAGTGGGATTCTGAATGTACACAGATGTTTAGGCACAAAGTACCTTTATCAGTAACTCTGGAATTCATTGTTTCCTAGAGGCTTTGATATATCTCATGGCATGACAGATTGTCAAGGTTCTCTGCATCAGCTAAACTGCATATGATGTCTTAGACTGAGGCAAGCACAAGGTATTGCATTTTAGCTTAATCCTCTTTCATCAAAAGCTGTACCAAGTCATGCAGAAATATCCGTAAGATCATCAACAGTTATTCATTAAATATAATAGGCCATTGTGGAAAAACATAGAAAAGAACAGTTTGTGTCAACTGTATTAGGCTACCACATACTGAAGGCTGGTAAAAACAAAACCATGTCATTGTTGTGTAGTCTATGCCACATCACACAGGCTGTCAAAACCAGAATAATGATGCCATAACCTTATGCTCACAACAGGGAGATTCTACAGGTCTATAGTTGTTGGCTGCTCCAACCACCATATCTTGACCAATTTTTTTTTCATTCTGCCTGCTTTGACTTCTAGTGGATAGTCCAACCAACGTAACGTTTTTCATAATGTCAACAGGGGCTGTGGTGATGAAGCCTTGGACACCAGAGTGGGTAGCAGTGGAGCTGGTGAGGAAGCATGGTGCCCTCACTCCCTAACCAGACCTCATACTGCAATCCCCAGTGAGGCAAACCAGGCTGGTCTAGGGTTGGTAACCAGGGCTGGTCACAACCCACCATCACCACATGCTGCTGCAGGTCCTGGGTAGGTCCCTTGCCTATCCAGGAAGTCAAGTCAGCAAGGGAATACCAAGATCAGGAAAACTGAATACAGGCATGACTGCAACATAGCTCAGGCTCTTGCCCATGGTCCGTAAATGTAGTTCCCAAGGCAACGCGTGGAGGCATCAAACAAGGCTTTTCAGAACTCCCACAATTTAACTGGTTTTCACAAAAGTCTGATTCAAGGTTACACAGCATCACAGGAGAGCTGACCTTGAACACAGGTAGCCTAATCCATAGGAGCAGGGAGAAGATGATGAAGATCCAGGTATTGAACTCAAGACCTTGATACAAACTATCCCCACTGGAGTGCCTGCAACTTGTTAGCTGAGCAGTTGGCATGGAGTGTTTCCTGACTGCTGGTACATCAGCATCACAGCTTGGAATGCTATTAACTTAAAACCCCTGATTCCTATGCAAATTTTCATTGCTGTAGGTGATGTCCTCCACCTCTACATAATCTCTACATCAGTTGTTACTTTGGAACGTTTGGAAAGGAATACAAAAGTAATTTCTGCCTGCTAGGGAAAAAGAATGCTCCATCTGTCAAGATTTCTTCTACCATTCTTTATAGATGGTTCATACAGACAACTGGGATGTCTTTCCTTATTTTGAATATGTAACTGAATATTGGGATTGCAGAAAAATGGAGTGCAAAACCAGACCATTTTTGGTCTTGGAACAGAATTACAAGTACCAGAGACATACATAGTATGATATGAAAACTGAATAAATCGTTAAAGAAATTTTCATGTGTCAGCTGTGAGCTAGTAAGTGACCTTGTAAATTCTGACTCAATTTCAAAACTCATAAAACAGATCAGGATAAGTCAGCACTAACAAAACATGAGCAAAACTTCCCGATTCCCAGAATCCAATATAGTTGTGTGTATTCATGCTTGAACTTGACCATTATCTGAACTACACTATAGTATTCATGTAGATTTTCCCAGGACACACACTTTCACTATGTGGAAAGTTGTAAGTGTATTAGATACTTAATACTATCAAGCTTCTCCTCTTTATTCTTCTACCTAACATCTGTGTAATCATAGGTTCTCAGCTCACAAAGGTATCCTAGCAGTTAGCAATTGGAAAGTACTGAAGCATCCTAGTTAGGCTATTAGTATTGTTGTACAACACGGGTTGTAGCGTCAAGTTGCAGAATGGGCCAGGTTCACGAGCCCCCTCCAGTTGCTTTCCACTGCTTTGGTAATGGAAAGCAGCTGTAAACCCACTTTAGCTGAACATTTAAGCTGGGTCTATGGTTATTTTGCACTGTCTGAGAAGCACAAAGCAGCTGGAGCCTACTAACAAATCTGGCTTTCTATTTATGTATTCTGGTAGTGAGGGATTAATTTTCAGACCATATGCAATTGCTTACTGGTGAGAAAGGTTTTTATACTTTCCACATAGATATTATGCAATGTAACATTTTAAGAGCGTGTATTAGTACAAGCTGCGAGTGATTCAAATCACACACACGCAGCGTTATAAAGTCAAACACTTTCCTTTTCTAATTTAAAATTTTCTCATAGAATAAATAATATTTTACCCTTGAAGGGTTTTCTTTCTTTCATTTGTGGGAAGACCAGATGGGTCTCACAGGTCATTCACAGTTATGAGAGAAACAACAACAACAACAAAAATCCTTTTCAGAGGTGAGATCTTGTATTCTTTACTGGAAAACAAATTATTTGCTTGGATGAAAACCTTTTGTATTCCAGTGTAATTGCTAATATCTGTGGGGTGTCCTGGAAAATGAGATGCTTTGTATCAAAGAGTTGTAACTTATCCCTGTGCATAAAATCTAAATAAATAAATTGGAGCAGACCTTAAGGTATCATGCAGGGAGGAGATACAAGGAATACAGCTGTGAAATCAGTGGAAAACCTCAAGTGATAACAAGTGGACAAGATAAAATTATTTCACAGTGGGACTGGGGTGATCTGGCTATATGGGGTTTTTTGTTGTTAAAAAAAAGACGGGGAGTGAGATTTTCTCTGGACATTATATTTTATAAAGAATCTTAAACTACTTCCTGCTGTTGCAGTAAAAATAGCTCCTATTGGAAGAGTCAATCAAGGATGGATTATTTTTCTCAGGCTATAAAGATTATTTTTCTTGATTAGTTTTCTAAAATTAAAAATTTGATAAGTTATTTTACACACACCAGAAGACAGTACGAGCGAAAGAATTACAGTCTCATCAAGAACATCCTAAATGAAACATTTGATGAAGGGGTGAATTCCTCCCCCCCCCCCCCCCCCCCCCCCCCCCCCCAAGTCTGAAGAAGCCATCTATAGCCATGGTGAAAACATGACTAAAAGGAGTGCATTTACAAATAGGACTGATGTACCTATTCTTTCAGGAATATTAACAAAGCTCAGCAAGACTTTTGTCGGTGAGAACTAGCTTACGCTTTCTTTCAGCAGAATGTGTAAAGCATGTGATCAATCAAGCTACCGTAATTCATGAATATTACAGAAAAATAGGTCCCATTTAACGGACCTCTGCTGCCACTGACTTCAGTGCTTTCACATACGCAAAACTTATTTTCTTTGGAGAATGAAGGTGCATAGGAACATTCATTCCCACTAGCGTAAGACATGGGAACAGCTGTTGGTGTTACAAGACTGATTTCATCAGCCTTGGCACAGGCCTGTGTAACACAGACTTCTGTAGATCAGGGAGCTCAGGGCAACAGAAACTTAACATTCAGGATCACATCACACAAGCTCTGCAACTACTTTGGAATTACATGAATGGTGCCACTGAAGCATCTACTTCAGCCTATCTGCTATAATCCAAACCTACCGGCTCACACTTAAGTGTCTACATTCCAGGTAAATGCAGTGATCAGATGAATTCCACACATGCTGGGATTCTCAGAGATGTGGCATAAGAAAATGTAAAAGAGAAGTGTAAGAGAAAATTATTTTCCCAAAAAATGATCAGTGAACAGGAGACATGAGGAAAGACACAGACAGGCTGAGTTTCAAGACTAGCACCTATAGCAAAAATAGTGAAAAGTTTAACGTGACAGATGTCGGACAGAGGAGCAAGAAAGGAAAAAATATCTTTTGAATGTAAAAAAGAAAAATAAATCTCCCAATAATTTTGACCCAACTTTTGACAAAGTTGAGAAGGCAGGAAAGGAGATGATTTAGCTTCAAATATGTATATCGAGCAATGCATATGATTCTTCAGGGATTCAAAAGTTCATGGTGTTCTGCAGGGATTTTGTCTTTTCTTTCCACTTGCTTTCACATAATTTCTGGTGATTAGTACAAGTTAAGCTCAGGCTAGTGATGCCAAGCATGAATTACTATCTCCTGCATTTCAGTAACTTTATTTAAGTTCACTACTATTCTGACCAGAGCCACAAAACTTTCATTTTTGGTCTGGGAGAACAAATTTATATCTGGTAATACTGTGGTCAGAAACTTCAGATCTGCTTACAAGTGCTTTTCACACTCAATGCCACTGTACACATTTAAAAATAGTCTGGATGTTCACATGACTGCTACTTAGTTTTTCCTTTTTTTCTTTTTTTTTTTTTCTTTTTTTAACCAAAGTGAAAAATTCATCCTTCCTAAAAGATCTGCAGAAGTATCTTTTATCCTTTCAAGTCTGTAAAATAAGTCGTAATTTGGATATAAGAATTACGTTGACTTTCACTGGCAGGTTTCACCAGCTGGATATTCAAAGTATTCAACACAACTGGGTAAGGCAACATGCCATGATTAATCCAGTGAAGGTCTGGTAGTCAAAAGACAAGCATGTATTTGTTCCTTTACAGCATATTGAAGAGATGACTTTTAATGTTTAGAAACACAAACTACCCTGCATGCTGAATTTGAGAGATTGCAGGATAAGGTAAAGATTACTTCATTAATTTCCTCCTATACACATTTTCTCCCTTCAATTCTCTCATCTTCAAAATGCTACTGCTATAAATATACTTTGGTTGCTGCAGTAATACTTGTATAAAACTTTTCACTTGCATTTCACTCAACATTTTCCAAAAGAAACTAGCTGTCTATGGATTAGATCCAAAGACCATTGATGTCAGAAAGTCTTCTGTGGGTTTTGCCTCAGGACTTAAGTGCATGGAAAAGCTCATGACAGTATCTGTCAAGAGTAATCTGAAAGAAAGATTAATATTTGTAGGCTAGAAGGAACAACTGAGAACCAGTAGTTTGACCTCCTTCTATTGAGCCTCACTCAGACGTGTTTGCATCAAACCTGTAACCTTTTGGTTAAAATTATAGCACATCTTTTAGAAGCTATCCAACTGTCTTGTAAAGTTTACACAATATGAAGAGTGCAAGACCTCACTTGATACATGACTCCAATCATTAATTGCCCTTGCTGTTATTCTTAAAAAAATGTACAAGTTGCACCTCATTTTCTATTTCAATTTGTCTAGCTTCAGTACTGGAAATTAATCTAGCAGAAAAAAAGCATTTAGTAAAGAGCCCTCTATCATCAAAAATATTCTTCCTGTGTAGGTACTTGTAGAACATGATCAAGTTAACTTTTAGCTTTCTCTACGATAAATTAAATGGACTACAGTGGAAAGAGGATGTCCTTGTTACAGAAGGCAGAATGAAAGCATTTTGCACAAATAATTTGTACCAGAACAGCTGAAAGGCTTATCAGCTTATCCTTACCTCTCAAGACAGCACGCAAGCTCCACTGAACCAACCCAGGATCGCATGCAGTCACACAAAAAGAAATACTAACAGCAATTCTGGTAATTTTTTTTCAAGTGGCTATGTACTACAAGGAGTAAAACCGCAGAAATTAAAGGTATTGAGGCCTTACACTTTGACTACATTCAAGACGGAAAATATCAACAAAATATCCATGTACACATATATATATGTACACATGCATATGTATCTCCATATACATAAAAATTAGTTTTCATCACTAAGATCTAATGTAGAGCAGGTAGAAAAATCCTGTGTGTCAACATTTCAACACTAAAGTGATTTTTAAACATGAAGGAAAGCAAAAAAGTCAGTTTCAATATAACATCCTGTGTCACAAATAACTTCGTTGGTTCTATAATAGTATTAATTCACATTGAAGTAGCAATTGCAATACAATGTGTCATAGTAGTTACCATTTTATAAGCAGGTTTTTTTAAGCTAGACATTTTTAGAAACATAGCATCATTTAAGACATTTTTAACTCTTGACATTAAAACAATATTTAAAAATAATGCATACATTGCATGACAAAAAACAAAAATATTTTTAGACTAAGAACATGATTATAGTCAGATTCGATTCCTGAGAACAAAGTGAGTTTTTCCTAAGTGACAAATATTCACTCTTATTTTACCAGTCCAACATTACTTCCAATACATTTATATTCCAAAAATAAGCAGAATAGAATAATCTAGCTATAAGCTTTATATTTATTTTGGTGCTATAAAAAAAAAATTGATGCTAATTGCCTTTTTAACACCAATGGTAACAGCAGCTATAGTGATAATACTTTAACACAATTCTTATGTTTTATTTATGTTAATATAAACATACCATAATAAACACTTACAAAACAAATATTTATCATCTGAGCCTCTTTGTGCATCAAACATTCATTCCTATTAATATTACTAGCCACAAAAAAAATAACTTAAATACATCTGTATTTTGAAAGAAAACCAGCCATTTAATCATAAAACAGCTAACGGTGTTATTGGAGTAATTTACCTAACTGACAGTATTGCAGAATATTTATTATTTAGCTAAAGAATGTAAGAGAGATTAAAGTTAGATTTTGAGACATGAATGCTCTTTTCAATCTGTTTTATAAATTTTGGTAAATGAGTAATTAGATTTACCACTATAACATGCCTGGTTTGTGGTTTTTGTTTGTTTGGGGGTGTCTGTGTGTGTGGTGTGCGCTCATCTTTATTTTGTGTCAAGTAAACATGAAATAATATTAAACAAGTTTGCTAAAGTACTTCCTGATTAGGCTTTTTCCTTTCTGATAAATAGCAAAACTCTAGAAGGAAGAGTAAATCACTTACTTGAATGGGCACTGCACACTAGGAATCCATCTCATTCCATTATCCATGAAGCTTTAAAAATGGACTCTAACCAATGTGCAGGTTTGCTGTACTAGCAAAGCAGATGCATGCCTCCCATGTAAAGCTTGCTTGATTTTTCCTGACTAGTTGTATAGGACATTGTCTCCAGGATACAGACAGGATATCTATGTATTGATTAGTGTTAGAAAAGACATCTGAAGTAAGAGGAACCCTTAACCAACCTCCAGCTCTTTATTTAATTCCTTGTACGCAAATTTTAAACATCTTGAACAAAGCAGATATGAAAAGGTATATCATATCCTTAAGTTATTTGACAGTGAATTTAACTGCTAAAATTAATTGAAATGGCATTTCCATGTAAGCAATGTATTAAATTTTTGAATCGACTTATAATGCAAGCATCAGCAAATTAACTATATGTCAATTGTTTTAAATAAATATCTTTGAGATAATTTAAAAATAATCTAATTGCTCGCTACTTACTATTTTTCACATTTCATAGACACAAAGAAACTGACCAACAGTTCAATGTTATGCTTTACTAGACCATTACAAGTCATGAATACTTGAGCTGTTTTAACACAAGTAATTGTAAATACAAATATTATTTCAAAATGAGTATGCTGTGAAAGTGTTTTTAGACACAATAGCAGTATGAATTTGCAGTTCATTAGTCCACAAGCAAGGAAGATTTACAAATTTAAAGCCAATGCTGAAATTTTTCTCTCAGAGATGTGGTATAGAATTTTGGGTTTGTTTTTTTTTTGTTTTTTTTTTTTTTTTTTTTTTAAGAAAATGGCTTGAGAAAGGCAAAAATGCACCTTAACATTTTGTTAGCATGGAGGATTATTTTTATTACTTATGATTCTGCCCCCCTGCCCCCCCCCCCCCCCCTTACAAATGAGAGTTTTGGGCACCTCCATTATAAAAACAGATAATTATCTAGGTTTTACAGCTAGAATATAATACTAGTGTATAAGAAAGTCACAGTCACCTTAGCTCCCAGTTTGCTCTTGGTGAAATACAGCTTTGGGCAAAATTCCTGAAGAAAGCCAAAGCATCAACTAACTTCTATCTAAAAGTACTAATGTGGACATAATTATGCATTTAAATAACGTCAACTTTGTGCAGATATGAGAGACACACTTCATTTATCACTGTTCAAGAGATGCACAACTTGGTTATACTGCTACAATCATCTTCGTAACGTGATTTGTTTTCAGTATCACAAAGCACGGCCAACAGCAAGACAGGCAAATTGTACATTTCTTGACTTCCTTTGTACTGATTCTATACAACTTTCAAGAGTAAATGCTACAAATTTGGCTAACTACCTGAATGAAAGAAATCCAGATTGTGAGAAGGACTGGCAGATTGACTGTCAACTGTTTGGAAAACAGTCTCTCTTCTTCCTGTTATTTGTGTTACCTAATATATGTTAGTCTAATAAGTTCTTCAACAACTCCATTCCTCTTTCCAGATGTGTGAACTTGGGGAGAAATAATACCCCTGTAGTAAATTGCATTTCTGCATAGTTTACTTTATTACACCCCAAAATTCTCCTGCTTTTGGATATTGATTCTTAGACCACTTGTTGGTGTAAGAACTCACAGATGGTCAACAAAACTTCTTTACTACACTAAGTTGAAAAGATTAGTTTGCATTCAGTTTGATGCTAACAGACATCTGTCTATGATGTGTCATCAACCAGAACTTCCATGTACCACCGAAATACTATTGTGCATTATGGGGGATGTATTCTCACCAAAAAGCACACCCATAGGTTCAAAGGAATTATTTAACAGAAAAATACCCATTGGCTCCAATTGCCTTTGAAGATGTGGTCTGTATCCCTGCCAGAGACACTTTGTCATCATGAGGCTAGCACACAGCGTAAAAAGGTTTTCAGAAAGGAAAGCATTAAAATCCTGAACATTTTTCTAGAGCAGCATTTTGAACTCTCAACAGGTGTCACTAATGTACCTGATTTACGGTAACATACACTTTTACATTTTGTCATTCATATTGACTTTCAATTTGACACTCTCTAATGGATAATCAAGGTCAACTAAAGCATAATCAATTAGTCTGCATTAATTGGTGGCCAGAACTACATTTTTCTTGTGATTTCCGACATATCCATGTACTGTACATCTCCCAGCTTTCCCCAGGGCCCCCCTCAGGCATGTTGCTTTCAGAGTAATTATAATGAGTTAGAATGTCTTTGTTCAATGATATTTTGGCACATTATTCTCCAGGAGCGCCAAACATAAGATAAATTTTGCCTTAAAATATTCCATGCTTCTATCAAAAATATCATTTGCTCTTTTAGTAGCATATTGACAGTAATACTGTAAAAGATACCTTGACAATCAGAGTGGCAGGTAGGAAGACAGGCAGAAAATTCCCATCTCAGAAAATACTACTAAAGAGGGGAGAGGGAAAAAAAAAAAAAGAAAAAAAAAGAGGAGGAAATGTTTCTGCTGCAGCCTTAGAGGGTTCTCCTTCACATACACCTGGGGAGGGTAGACTCTCTCTCTAACTGAATCAGGGCACGGATAACAAAAAAAAAAAATTGCTCCATCCTGCCTTACAAAGGTGAGCAGAAAGGAAAACCATTTACACTTAAAAGATATAGGATGGTCTGGAGTCAGAGTAAACCTCTATTGGATAAACTTGTTGATAATTCACATCTTTTGCTCTTCCATGCTGTGCTTCCTCTCTTCCCTTCCCTACCTACCCTGATTAACCCACTACTGTCTTATCCCTAGTTATCCCTAGCATTCCTTTTAACTTCAGCAGCACTGTGAACTTCTCTTTGAGCCTTATGAGAATCACAACTAAACCTCATTTGATCCTGAGAAAACATAAATTCCTAATTTGAAGTCTTTACAGAGTCAAGAAAACCTTCTAATCCTCATTCTCAGTCTTCTGAAAATACAAGAGAAAAACATCTACATGTCTGTCTAACTTGCTGCTGCCTTATTTTTTCCTGGACAGAAAGACTGGGATACATTGTCCTGCTGTCATGTTCTATGTATTCTGATCCTTCTCTCATAACCAGAAACTTGGTTCTATCATGAGGAGGTAGCCTTCAGTATATTGAATGCGGGTCTCATTTTGCAGTTATCCACAGACTTGCTGACTAGACATTTTGTGTCACTGTCCAGATCATTAACACAAATGCTAAATGGGGCTGGTCCCATTTAGCAGTCATTAGGATGTGTCCGAGAGATACCACTAGAAACCAACTGCCAGCTGCAGTTTGTCCCATTGATTATAACTCCTTGAGCCCAATGGTGCACCCAATTTTCCAGCTACCTATTCATCCACTTAAATAGTTCATATCTCGGCAATTTGGCTATAAGGATGCAATGGGAAAGCATGTCAAGAGCTATGCTGAAGTCACGGTAAACAATATGCACTTCTCCCCTTGCTCACGCAACAGATCATCTCATTACAGAAAGCAATTGTTGCAGTCAGCTACAATTTACCTTTGTGGGTAAATTTCTGCTGAATGTTCCCAGTCACCTTGTCCTTTGTGTGCCTAAACATGGCTCTTGTAGGATGCTTTTTTCAATGAATGTGACGTTTACCTACTTTCAGCAACAAGGAACCTCTCCCTTGCCATCACCTTTCAAAAGTAACAGAGAGCAGCCTTGCAATGACATCAGCCAGCTTCTCTGCACCCTTGAAGGCAACCCATTGGGCTGCAGGCTAGGCTCAGAGACTTGGAAGACATGGCTGTTACATTACCAGAAGAATCCATGGCAGTGACATAAGTATCTCAGCCTCTTCAGTGTTGTCACTATGCCTACTGCCCCATTACCCAGTAGGACCACAGGTTCCTTAGTCTTTCTTTTGCTGTCAGTTTCCAGGAATGTCTTCATTTTAATGGTGCTCCCTTTTAACACAATAAAGCAGTATCGACTTGTGTAGACAGCACTAACAACTTGGGAATGACCAGCAGTCACTTTCCTAGAAATCTCACTCTACAAGTGCAAAAATAGCATGCTAACTTCAGACCTCTCAAAGAAAAACATACAACTAATGGCCTCTGAAAGCTTGTCACTCCAAGATAATCTAATACTCTAGTTTAAGGGCTTCATACAAGTAGAACAATTATTTAGGTTGCTGCCATAGAGACATACATTGCCGAGAGACTGATGGCAAGTGTCATGAAGCTAATAAAATTTTTCCATGAAGAACAATTTATTTATTCATTTTGATGACATGGGTCAGAGCGTGTTGATTTTTGCCATCCTTGGCAGCCACATGATGTTTCATGGTTTCATGCTTCTGACACTGTGTTTGAGCAGGTTGGAGACCCCAGTGCAGTGACGTCTCTCAGCAATTATCTCTGCAGTTTAATCCCTTTCCTTCTACTCCCACCAACAATATATTCCATGCTTATGCTACCTGTATTGAAACATGTTCACATACGAAAGCACCTAATGTCAGCATGTTTAAATGTAGAACACAGTAGGAGCAAGGCAGTATAGAAGTTACTTTGTCTGAAGCATTGTGGGTTTTTTCCTGCTTGCTATGTGTACCATTGGCAGTGTACTCCTAGGCCAGCAGTACTCTGAGGGCAGAGGGTGACAGAATCTTTGCAGATCTTGTCCACTCATCCTTTGTCATTTTGAACAAATGTTTTCTTTGCTTCTTAGCTATTTCAAAGTAATATCTTCCAACCGAAAGACTGAGGAAGTTAATTAGCATTTATTTAGCTGTCCCCTAAACCAGACATATAAACAGCATAAAATGCCAGGCTTTACTAAACATACAGTCCCATCTGAGACATCCTCCACCTTAACATCTCAAAATTAAGAACAGGTGTCCTATTCACAGAAATATATTGTGTAAAATCATGGGACATCTCCAAGCCTCACTAAGAACAAGAAAGGCTATGGGGTTGATCTTTCCAGATTGAGGAAAAGAAGGATTTTAATTATTTTGCTTGATTTGGTCACCATAGCAACAATGACTGTTCGGGGTTTTCTGCTACTCAGTCTCTTAGTCTGACATACAATAAAGATGCACAATATCTGTGTCCACACCCTTTAGGCCAAATAAGAGAAGGCAGGCAAGAGATTAGTCAGGATTTCTTTCCAGCTAATACAAAAACCCACAAGCAAAAGACAAATGGAGGAGAGAGAGAGAGGCACCACCAAAAAGAAAGAAGAGATACAGAAATACATCCTTCAGCTGATGAAAGACAGGCATCTCTGACAGAAAGTGTTATGCACTGTTTCTACACAACAGGAAAACCAGACTGACAGCCCAGCCACACACATAGAACAACTCTGCCAACAGTGGTTTTCCTCTTGCATAAGCCTTCTATGGGCCCTTTACTTCCCACGACACATTGCAGGAACAGGTACTTCTCAGTGGTGCCCACCTTCCCTCTGCACACAGCCTGCTGCTCCACTGCAAAAACCAAATGAAGGCTTCTTCCAATACCATTCTATACCAGAAGGAAAAGTTACTGCATGAGCCAGCCAGCCAAAGTGTTGAGAAAGGCAAGTTTTGTCATCACAGGGCAGGGAGAAAACAATGATGACACATCCGGCCCCAGGCTGTGACTATGCAGTATCCTTCTGCTCTCACTAAGGCCTAGGAGAGGGCTTTTAAACTTTTCACAGACTAAGGCACCATTCCTCATAGTTAGGCTACCTGTCTAGCTGCAATGTCTCTCCCTGGCAGCAGGGAAGAAGGGAAAGGGAACGGGAACTGCAGGGCTTGGGAGCTCACTCAGTATTTATGTTCAGTGTCACAAAAAGGTGCCACATGAAGCTGCTCTACCAATAATTCCTCTTTAGACAATTCTGCAATTGTCTGCTCTGAAAAAATGCCAACTTTGCCATTTTACAAGTTAGGCCTAAAAACATTTACGTAGATCTGTGACATGTTCGATACCTGTCTATATACTTACCACTGTCAGGCCTGCTATCTGCAAGTTAACAACAGTGTTAAAGTTTATACTTCTCTGTTGTGCATTTTAGAGCTGAGATCGCTTAGGCAAAGCTTTCTCCAGATCACTTCCACAGAAAACAGGAACAAGTAGAAAAAGTCTCCACTTGCCTTTGCAGCATTCAGTAAAACTGTTGTTTCACCAGAGCTGTTACTCAAGTTGAAGTATGGAATTTGCACTCAAACTCAGACAATAATGAAAAGAAAGAATTCCATAACAAATAGAATTATTTTACTTAATATATCAAGAAGGTAAGACAGTGCTGTGCCCAATTTGTTCGAAAGTTACTGCTATTACGAAACACTAAAACATCAAACATCATCATATAACAGATCAAAATTCCTTCAATAAATTTACTGCTGATTACCTTAGGGACAAACTAGAACTACTGCTTAACATTTCATTTTTAAGAAATTCGTCAACGAAATGAAGTTTCTGTGCATGCTAGCTGTATTAAGATTCCTGAAAACACTAAACGGAAGAAGCCATATAGGGAGGTGTTCGAGACCACATGCTGAATGTTTCAGGCATCTCACCCCTGAGAAATAAAGCTACATTTAATAAAATCAGCTCATTTGTGGCATCAAGTCACACTGTGTAGAAGACCTTTGCAACTAAATTCAAAAGAATACAGAAAAATTTGCTGCATTCCATAGTGTTGGATAAGAGTATGAATACCAGATCCGAGCTCGTTATTTTAATGGAGGATGACTGAGGAATTTATAACTTCTAGGGAGCTACTTGCCCATATCTTGAATCAAACCAATAATTTTGTATTCCACCTGTCAGATATTTGATTAAAACAACACAAAAAACTTTATGAGGTACATTTCCAATGATAACAAGGTAAGAGGAGAGCCATCGAAGAACAAAAAAGTTGTTGAGGTATACGCATCTACATTTTTTAAATATAGAGATCTTGCTGCACCCATCTTCAAAATGGATCACATCATGAACAGTTTGTTGAAACGCATGTAAATTTTCCAACTGAGAGTTATGAACCACTTTTTGACCTCTCCTGAAGATTGTGAAATTTTGTTTGAAGATGTCAGACTTGTCAGACGAAAAAATATTTGATTGCTGAGCAGAGCAGAAGTGCCAACCAAAAGGAGAAGGATTGCTAAAGAAATCAAATTGATTAATTCCTTCATTCAAACGTGGAAGGCTTAATTCAACAAGCAGCAAAAAAACCAAACCTGAGCTTGTAGCTGGCTTCATGTTCTTTTACATTATTAGTTTTCCCAATGCTTGTGCACTGGTGCAAGAAAGGTGAAGAATGTGCAAGAAAAGGGGAAACTCATTCCATTAGACCTAAAAGGTTGGAATGGGATACAGAATTATAGCAGGTTTGTTTGGTTTTTTTTAATCACTAAAGTAAGTTTCAGTATGATATTTTGCCTTAGAGAAGTCTGGAAACTTCCAACAGCCTTATATCATCAAAGCAACAGTCTAAAATGCAACTATTCATTTTCAAAATACTGTTCTTACACAATTCTTCTATTTCCTTTATATGGCAAGAACCAAATTCTATGGCAAGATTTTATTTTCAGTGATGGTTCCACGCTGAAATTCCACATGTGGGATTGGATAGCATTCTTTGGTGCATCGGAGAAGAGAGACTGAAGACAGAACGTGACACACAGATTCCCAGATTAGAACCTATGTGAATTATCATAGTGCCGCTTTGAATCACAACATCCCTGTTTTGAGGCATTCTGGCTTTTGGAGAGAATGTTGGAGAGGAGAGACTTCTCTAGAAAGATGGTTTTGTGAAAAATGTATCACTTCTTTGAGGTGGAGCTGCTGTGGAGTTTTTTTTTTTTTGTCCTGCTTAAGAGTTACATCCATCTTCACCAGTGCAACTGAAGAATAAGTAGACGTACACACTGGCACTAGTTACAGAGATTAAGATGTGATGAGACTGCTCAAGCTGTTACAACTAGGTGTCTAGCAAACTGCTAAAGCTATTATCTACACTGGCTAGCTAGCAACAGCAAAAGGTGTGTCTTTTCATTCTGCAGTCATAATACACAGTTAACTGTGTGGACAACGGATTTAACCTGAAGAGTTTTGCATCCACACTTCCAGTAAAAAAAAGACAATTTCTTTGTTCTCAGAACTATACAGAAAACATCATTTTGCCTGAGTGTGGACAAACAAAAAACGGAGTTACTCACCTTGAGACCAGTCGGAAATCAGAGGACAAAAGATGAAGCTCAGTATTTGCCAAAAGGTGAAAGATAAAATGTTGATCTTATTCTTTAAAATATACTGTGTTTGAAAATAAGACAGAAAAAAGCTTTTAAAACTTTGTCTCCCAAGAAAGCATGTCTCGTTCCTTCATTTCCAAAGGGATTACCTTCAAAATGTTAGGCATCTTTGACAGGGCTTGTTCTCATTTATTGAAACCAAATGAAAGAGGAAGCAACGAGGGAGAGGGACAGAGATGCCCTATGTTACATACAACTGATATTCTTTGCTAGCACAAGTTTAACTGAAAAATACTTTGTTTTCATGTTTTCTTCCCCAAGAGAATGTTGCTGATATGGAAAGAGTAGTAACTGAAGATGTGTTCAGCTACCAACCACCTGCAACTTGAAGTTCTTCAGAGAATACTGGCAATGAACAGATCATTACCCACTTCTCTGTGTGTGTGTACTTATCTCCCCCCACCCTTAAAAATATGTATACTTTTCTTGAAGGTATCAGATCTACCTAGAAAATCCTAAGCACTACAAAACTGACAAAAAAATATCAGCGTGGCACTGCATAACATTATCAAACAACGATCCGTTCAGTGTGGTTTCCCAACTTCCTGTTTCCCACTTGTAACACCAGATGAAAGCACAAGAATTTACTATATAATACAGGATAACTTGCTGCGCCACAACCTTCCTTCCCCTGCATTTCCTCTTCTATAGACTAAGAGGTTGACCACAAGAAATGGCACATTCTGAAAATGAAATACCAGTAAAATATGAAAGCGTGCAGCAAAATTGGTAGAATCTGAGAGAAAAAGAAGAATTGTTTCTATCCACTGTTAAAGACGAAATATCTTTCTGAAAATGGCAGATTTTATGTTCATAGTATAATTTTATCCTGTGGTTGCAATTTGTTTTCCTTCCCATGGAAAGGAAAAAAGTTCATACTGAAGCTGACTTAGCACTAGTCACCTCACTCAGGTTAATTTCTATTACTGCACCTATAAGGTGACTCTCCCCTTTCAGAGAAGAAAAACCCAGGATCCAGTCAAATCCTGTTCTATCATATTTTTCTTTACAACTCTTGAAAACCTGATGCAGGCAAAAATTTAGAGAACTGAATTAAGGTTTAGCAAAATCTCAAGACAAAGACTTGGGAACAGAACAGTACAGCTACTGCATTTGTATGCATTTTCCTTCTGTCTTATAGCAATGAAAACATCAGAGAGAAAATGACTAAGCTACAGAAGGACCAGCTGGTCTGGAAGAAGAAAAGCCAGTCAGGGCAGGTTATGTGACTCAGGGGAGAGGCACAGAAGTGAGGGACCAGCCCCCTCATCTCTGAATCAGAGCAGCCTCTCCTCTTTTGCCTTCTAATAAAAGGAAGGCTATAACATATCAGAAAAATTATAAAGAAGGGGTAGGTCCACCCTATTATAAAAGTCTACATTTAAGAAAAGACTGAAAGTAAAACTCTAGCCTTACTTCAAATATTTCAAAAATGATGAGTAAGTGTAAGAACCAAAAGACAGCGAGTATTTGGCACATGATCTCAGTCTTTGTATATGCTAAGGATATGTGGTCTTGTTGACTTAGCAACTAATTGTGATAGTTCCAGAGCAAATAGGTGTTTGGTTTACTTGCATATATGTGCAAATAGCCAAAGAAATGAGACCACCTTAACCCCACAAGTTCCTTCTTCCAACTTTCGTTAATTTGCCTTTATATTAAAGACTCATCTCATTTATAAATTCTACCAGAAGTGTCTCGTTAACTACCATTTAGAAACTCTACACAAATCAGGAAGGTGGTTAGGAACAGAATAATCTTAAAACAGAAAAGGCATTAAAAAAATAAAATCACAACAACAACAACAACAAAAAACGGGAAACACCAACTGAGAATTTCAATATACCCAAAATGTTCCAGAAGTGCAGAACTGGAAGGCATTCAAGTCAGAATTCAGTCTTTTCATGAGCCAATGTTTTAACAATGTCATTACAATCAAATCACCTCATAATCACAGAAGGAAGTGTTTCCAAGCAAGTTTCCCACATGGAGTTCCCAGAAGACCCGTCCCAAACATGCAGGAATAAAAGCAAGATGCAGAAAATGTTTTAATTAGGCAGCTACTTTATTAACTTAACCCATCTGGGAAATACTAGCAATAACTTATTCAGTGTAAGTTGTCATTCTTTAATTGTTTTACCTAGTAAAGGGCTGTCCTCAGCCCCCAGCCCTTCACAGCTGGTCCACAACCTCTTGTGGGCACCCAACCTGTCCCTCCTTTCAAGTAGGTTAAAGGGCTGCAGAAGAGGAGTGGTCTCCTCAGAGCTCCACCTTTGTTTCTCACTTCCTTAGAGCATTTCTAAGCATTCATTCATATGTCACAGATATGACCTAACTTCCCACCATCATACTGAACGTCTGAGCTGCTGGGCAGGAAAGGCAGGAAGAGCTGGATTAAGGGCAGGAGAAGGAAGAAAGAACATTTATCCAAGTTCAGTACAAAGGAAAGTGTTTTACCATGTGCTCTTTCACCAAAAGGGTGATTGTCAGAATAAGCAGAAAAGACAAAAATGATCTGACACTCAAGCCATTGAAAAGTTGCTGGCCAGAGTGGCAAGGATTCCTAAATACAGCAATCCAATGTTACTACAAACCAGTTAATTACTAAACATGTGTCATTCATCAAGCAGTTACAAAGCAGTACCATTTGTCTATAGAAGAGCTTTGCTTCCCATCCTTGTCAAAATGCACAGACAGGTTAATAGAAATGAAACAAGAGAGAAATACCAATCAAGCTATGGGATACGTGTGTGTGTACTTACTTACATACATTCACTATAGAGAGGCTTAAAAACCAAATCATAAACATTTCACTACACAGGCAGGAGTCATCAGCGTTCTCCCAACAGCAGCAACACACTGCAGAGTAGGAGTCTGAATTCCGTCAAGCAGTTGACAGCACAGTAGTACATATGCAAAGTCTTAAGAGCCATAAGCCTTGTTTTAAAGTTACGAGCATACACTGCAGCTTAAGAGAATATACCAGTTTATTGGAAAAATATCAATGTATTAATGTTAAAAGTCTGTACAGGTATCTGCCTGTCTCCCAGAAAGCTGAATAGCATCAAGTTAGCAAACTTTAGCAAACCTCTTCCAAAATCCATTATATGTGAAAATGCAGCAGTATTAAGGTAACTTTTAAATTAGTAAGTGATGTGGCTCGATATGGAAGAAGTGCAGTGAAGGTATCTGTTGTTTTGTAATCAACTACCTGTGATCTCTAAGATCTAAGGAGAATTGGAGTGGAGGAGTTAAAGGTTTAATCCAACTGTGAGGCTTTGATCTGTTAAAAAGATGTTTTAGAGCTGAATCTGAAAAGAATCAGGGTTTCAGTCTGCTTTTCTTTGTTCATCCTTGTTCTGTTGCCTAACAAAACCTGCACGTGTTAGCCCTGTGATGGAGTTGACTGAAAAGCCTTTCTTTTACCAAATATTTCTAACGTATTATCTTGGACGGAAACCTGCTATATAAAACTTTATTATATAACAAAGCTTAACATCTTCAGCACTCTTAAGGTTTCTTTCTTAATATGATTATGTACTTCCAGAACAAGGAAGATGACAGATAAAAAGAAGGAATTAGCAGTAATATTTTAGTTAGCTTGTTTATTTTTTTTTCCCTTTGGCTGCACTAGGTTCTGAAGTGTTTTGCCATGTGAAGTGACCAATAGATTGCGAATCAAATATCTAAAAATAAAATAAAATTAAAAAAAGTCTTGTGTGTTACAATCAATTTCAATCTGCTGGTTTTCTTCTTTTTCTCCCCCCAAAATGGAGCTTCTTTAAGAGAAATTGGGTATAGACTCTCAAATTATCTAGGAATACCTAATATCCTAATATTCAAGCTACACTTAAGCTACTATAAACCTCTTGGTTTGTGTATTTGAAATACCCTTTTTTAAAAAGCAAAACAAAACAGGATTATCACATGTTGGTGACATTATAATGCTTCTGGAGAAGAAGTGGTAATTAGAAGGTTATCTAGCTTGCTAAATGTTCTGACCCTTAAAATAGTAAGACTGTGTTTAAACAGATGTAGAGAAAGAGCAAGCGTCCTAGCTGCTACTCAAAGGCTCCAAATCACTGCCCACTATCAACATTAATTCCCTGAAAAATTGAACCAAAAGGATTTCTTTACATTTAAAATGACTTCATAGCCTAGACAGCTTAGTGGTCAAGGTGCAAGGCTGACACTTTTCCAAATAGCAAAAGAGAAGCTCAGAAGAGTATTATTTCATGGAGGTAAACCTTGCTCTTATGAGAACAAGGCTTATGCAGGACAGTAGGGTAATACAGAAGAAAAATAAGACAACTGCAGTTTCTGCAGATGGAGGAGGAGGGAAATTCTGAATCTACAAGTTCCAAAACAAGGCAGGCCACTGAGGGGAAAATGGATCAGGAAACAGCAATAGAACAATGCAAGGACTGAACCCTGTTGTTAAAGCTGTTGAATTGTAAGTTCTGTACAATATCCTATAGAAACACACTTTTGGTTTTGCACTGAAGTGTGACACCCTACAATGGAGCATAAGTTAGTCTGAAGGCATATTCTATCAGATAAATGCCTACCACCACAGGCATAACTAGCTGGCCATGTAATACATAGATTTTCTTTCCTTGGTGGACAATCTAATTGTTAGTTTCAAACATCCTCTGACTACTGCAGTGCTGTCCCTGCCTCTCTTCCCTCCTGAACTGTAATCAACCCATGTCATGAGCTGCTTATTAATATATCCCTTTGTATTTACTGCCCTTCCATAGCTTTCCTTGAGCCTATATTATTCAGTCCCATTTTCATCTCTGTCCTCCCCTGCCAAGTTCTCAGACTAACACTATTCTTATAATTAAGGTATCTGCCCAGACATCTAACTTTAGTTAACATTAGCAGCAAATTCTCAGGTTCTATTTGTATGTCAGCATTTTCTTGTTTGGAACAGTTGCTATCTCTCTCAATGAAAGTAATTTAAAAAAAAAAAAAGGAAGTTAAAAGGTAATAAAGAGTTAGGAAAGGATCATCATTAGCTTCATACCTAGAGAGAAGCCAGAGAAGGAGGAGGAGCAGGGAAAATCTGAACTGACAGAATATTATTTCAATGAATAAGGACAATAAGAAGCTGCTCTTAAAATAGTACAGAAGCACCTGGAAACCTTTAAGCAGTCTTTTTGAGCTTCAAGGAATGGTACAGATCAGAGAATACAGAGTGAGACAATCCTACAGGATAAGCACAAAAGCAAGAATACGAACTATGAAAAAACAGACTTGGAAATCTTGGGTCTGTTATAATTTTTCTAGCTTAATTCTGTAACCTGTTTATATTTACCAGGGGCAGCAGATAACTGCAGAAAAGAAGAGAATTACAAATCCTCAAATTACCTCTCCATGTTCCTGCTGCCATTCTAACCTCTCTTCCTAATCAAATATATATACATTAATAATTATCTCAGCATCCCAACTAGATCCCATATATTGCAGCTGAAATTACTGGAAGAATATAAAAACTTTATTCCTTGATTAAAACAAATCTCAGTTCCATCAAATGTGACTCCAAGGTTACGGGCTTTGAGGGAAGAGAAGAAATAAGACAATGAAAGAGAAGAATAAAAATCTATTGATTGAAATTCCTCAGCAATAGCTCAGACCTTCCTACAGAAAGTTGTTACTGTAGGAAATCACTGTAGAAATCATTCAGCCTTGTACATTGTGGGGAAGTCATGCACTACATCACAGGCTGTCAGAGAGACAGCAGGGGGCAAGTTGCAATCATCTTCCTTCCCTGGAACCTCCAGTGGAGAATGAATGGAACTGGATGGTTAAGCTGCAAAACTTTTCCGATGCTTTGCACAGGTAAAGCATCTCTAGCTTTTCACACACTAGCTTACTGACAGGAAGAAAAGTATAGAGAAATTAAGTAACTCTGTTTTGGGGTGGTCCTATGTTGGGGAATCTAACTTGAGATATACCTCAGTGTTGAGCCTTTAGAAGCTCATGGGTTTCATTACATCCTAGAACCCCAGCAGCTCCAGTGTTACCAAAAAGGAACTGCTAAGCACCAGCACATGTTTTTTTGTTTTGTTTGTTTTTGTGATTGCACATTGTTGTAACTGAATGAAAAAAAATATGAAAAGTACTATAAGAAATGCAAGTCCAACGTGGTAAGTCTGCAATGTACCTTAGTGTCTTGATGATATATGTAAAAATGTGCAAGCTCAGGTCAGAAATTTAAGTTTTCTATACTTCTACTGTACCATGTGGGTATATAAATCAATTTCAGCCGGAAAAAGAGAAATTCTAAGCAAATCTTGTAGAAAAATTAATCTTAAATGTATGAATTGGCCAAGGTGTTATGGAACCAAATAAAAAGACATCTGTTGAAAGAGAACTGTGTGTCAATCATTTGGGTAGCCTTCTAAAACACTGGGGCTTGTCTACAAGAAACAATGAAGCTAATGAAGACTAGTGCCATCAAAAACTTGCCTGTATTCAATATGTGTCATCTCAACAAACTAAAGGAAAAGTACAGTTATGTATAAGGTTTAAAGAGCTCACACGATGCTATGTATACCATCTCATGACGTTACACAGTGCATTAAAAGGAAAAGCTTGTATTTTAAAGATTAATAAAAAATCAGGAGTTTCTGTTATGAACCACTGTGCCTTAAAATCTTTGTAAAAAGTTTTATATCTGTCTGAACACGTGGAGTTCAAGTGTGACTTATTTTATTCCCTCTACAATTTAGCCACAATAGAACTAGTTTGCAGTGGGCAACAAATATTTAACATGCTGCTTTATCAGAGGCTTGTCATGGGAAATAACTTAAAGTAATTTATTTAATAAGATTGCCATGATAGCCAATGACATTTCAACAGGAAGGTTGCTTTTTGGACTAATTAAAACTAAAGCTTTTGAGACCTTTGCGCTCTTTCCCCCCTCCTCTGATGTTCCTTCGAAGTATGAGAGACGAAGAGTCTTTCTGAGGTTGTTTACTAAAGGTAATTTGATAGAGTTTTGAGCTACTAATGAGCTCATGTGTCTTGCATATTAAATAATATGGCAGAATAGCTCTGGGATACAGAGTCCTTGGTTGTCGGACCACACAAAGAACTGATCTTATAAAGGTCCCAACACTCCATCTACGCATTGGGACTTAGTAAGTATGTATTCCTACTATTTTTTCCTAACTGCATGTTTGACCACTCCGGACATGGCAGCAAGTTTTAATTTTAAATATGTAAGATGTGTTCCCTTTAATAGGTGTATTTTACTGTAGATATAGTACAGAACTTTTGCCTTAAGATTTAAGTATGGACTTTATTTTTGTTTCTACTTGTATTATGAGCTTTAAAAAAAAATGTCAGTGACAACAGGGTTAAAGGGAAAAAAATTTGGGAAGTATTTAAAGGGATATCTATGCTTAAAAATGAGGAGTTTGCTGCTACAGTCATCAACAGCTTTCAGGCCAAAAGACACTGTTCCAAAATGCTCTTATGGTAGGTTTCCCTGACTTGAGTCAACAAAAACCACATTCTGATCTTGCCTGATCCCACATGCTCCAAATACCTCACCCCCATACAGTTGCTTTTTTTTTTTTAAAAAAGTTATATGATCAGTTAATTTGTTTCATTCTGTGATTCTATTCTCACACAGAGAAGTACATATTAGAATGTACACATGGGACTGAAAATGATGAAGGCTTAAGAAAGATCCTGATGGCATAAACCTCTCATATTAACAATTGTTTCTTGCTCCAGCTCAGGTAATTTTTCCTCTTACAAAGGTGGGAGGGGGGAGGAGGAGGAGGACAAGAATATAGTTATTGAGTTTTACCTGTCATAATTGGTATAACATTCCATCTCAAATAATGAAAAGGCCCTAAACTCTTGCTTAGAAACACAATAACATTTTAATCAACAGTCATCTACTTATTTTCCACCAAAGAAATAAAAAAATGAAGTAGTTCTGAAGTTCTGTTTCCTCTTTTATGATTGCCTAAAAAGGAGGAATCTTATAACATGTAAATAGTACAATGTTTACATTATGTATTGTTTTTCTTCTCTAGTCATAATTATATTCCACAGCTAGTTAACATTTTAGTGGGCTGTGCTACTTTTAAAAAAAAAAAAAATTGAGGCTTCCTAAAAAAAAAAAAAAAAAAGTAAAAGGGAGGCAATAGTATTTAATGCCTCAAACAAATAAGCAGCTACTTGAACTGAGAAGTTAAGAACTGAAAGACAAAAAAGCTGTTTTAAAAGCATTTCTTTCAGAATCATTTGAAAATAGAATTTGTCAGGTAATATAAAAAAATGTATCCAATATTAACTGTTTTAACTGTTTCACTGAAATCTTGCTGAACCAATTCCTGTAGCAGTCTATTCAGAACTCCAGCATTATTTATAATAAAAATAGCTCCACCTCAAAGACTTTATTGTCTACTGAAAAGTCAGCCAGATAACTTATTTTTCTTGCTTTTTAAGTAAAATTAAATGGAAAAAAATGAAGAAAAAAGTAGTATCTTGTCTCCAAAATGAAAGATATCCCATTTGCTCTTTTCCCAAAATATATCTTTTGAACACAAATTTTAAGGGGTGCTATTCCTCTTCATATTAGAAAAGCATTTTTTTCTTCTTAATATTTTAGGCACATTCCTAAGAAATATTCTTCCTAGTCAAACATTATAATCAGTGACAGATTTTTCCAGAAATTTTCTGCCTCCAACTTTTCCCATCCTATTGTGTTCACCTTCCACATCCTTTTTCAAACACAGGAAAGGAAAGGAGAAAAAGCAAAAGCTGTTGTTGGCAAAACAGTTGGCAAAATTAGAGGGTCAAAAAAGAGAGCAAGTTTCAGTAAGTTCATTTCTGACTTATGAAGTGAAAAATTTTTTTTTATGTGTTCTACTATTTCTACATGATTTCTCCCCCAAAAAAACTAATTCCTTCTGTCATTACATGATATATTATTTCAAACCATTACCAAATTATATATTACAGATCCACTTAAATATTTATTTTGGTTTGAAAGTTCATTACACAGACCAGTTAACTGTCTCATTTCTCCAAAAGTAACTTTCTATTTTACCTGATCCATTTCAAGTCACTGGCATTCAAGCAAAATTAAATAAGGGATTTGTGAAAGCAACAGGAAAACATTTTCCCAAAATTGTTCAGGACATTTTTTGATTTCCCAGGAACTTTATTTCTGGAGAGTCTACAAGATGCCTCTGTTAGTTTGCTGAAATGGTAACACACTGGAAAACAATCAGCTACCACAAGCCCTAGTTCTAAACAGGGCATGGTTTTTATGCAACGCTGAAGTCAATATTGCTTCAGTTCCTCTAGATCATGATGGCTGTATTCTGCTATCATAACGTACTGGATACTGCATATTTTCTGCCACAACACCTTGAGCTACCATTTCCTACATTTGCCTTTAAAGTTCATCAGCTAAGTAAGTCACAAATCATGCAACTATACAGGTTCAGCCCATTTCAATCACTCCATGGTAACAATAGTCATGGTACCTTCTCAAGACTGACTGAAGCATGGTTAAAGAAATGGTGATGGACTAACTACTTCTTTGTAATTAATTTATCTCAAAGTGGTTTTTGTAGCCTATTTTTAGCCCATGTCTCAAAACTGTAATATGCTTAAATAGTGCATTAGGAGAAACGTGTTTGCCTAGTCACTCATAGAAAAATGTTCTGTTATAAAAAATATACAAAGGAGGAAGGCAGAACAACTGAACAAAAAAGAAAACAACCCAAAAAAACCTTACACCAGGGAAAATTAATAAATGCTTATGCCTGATTCCTTAAAAGCTCATTCAGTATATTTCCTATGTTCATATTTTGAAACAAGGCAATGAAGGAAAAGCAACAACTTTACTAGAGGCTTGACTCTCATTATGTCAGAAGGTACACACCAGGCAGCTTACTAATATGCATTCTGGAATGAAATATATACTGCATGAAAATTTTCCAGAGGAAAAATATACCTTGTTGTGATTAGGTAGGATTCCTAAAGTTCAAAAGTAATTTGTATGTCTATACCTCTGATTTTACACACTTTGTTTGTAAGAACTACTCTGGGATAACAAATCATGAAGCAGAATGTGGCTTGTAAATAGTTACCAGAAATTCAAACCATGCAAACTGCCCCAACCCATCCTCCAGCAAATGCTTGGTTGAAACAATACAGCTGTAAGTGTCTAACATCTGAGCAATAAAGAGAGAGAAAAAAAAAAAAGGTAGTTCAACAAAGAGTATTAGAAAACCTCTACATTGTCCCTACCACAAATCACACATTCCTCTTTAGACAGACAAATGCTCTCAATTTACCTACTGGCCAAGAACCATCTGTTCACCCCTCCTGCTCCCTCCCCACCTCCTTTTTTCCTTTTTTTTTTTTTAAAAAAAAACCAAAAAACTTTGTTTTCAACCAAATGTCTTTGAGGCTACCTCTATATAATTAGCGCAAGCTAAGAGTAGCAGAAAACATGCCTTTTATTGCACAGCTAACAAAGCATGAGCAATAGGCATTCATAAATGACAAAAACCAGCTCTTGGATAACATTCCGTTGAGTCTATTATGGACACAATAAAAGTTCAGGATCTGGCACAAGCAGACACATGGTCCAGCTGTATGTGGCAGCTAACTCTCATAATCCTGTTTCAGAAATCTTTATTGCCTCAAGCATTACTATCTGTTGAGCCTCAACCAAAAAGTCTAGTTCTACCATTTCTTTCTTTTGTAGCAGGATTGAGCAACTCATGCTCCCCCTTGAACGACACTGAAGGTCATTCACCAAAAAGGGAAATAAATCAAGGAAACTTGACTCCTTCTAAAGTTTAAATTCTGTCTTAATAAAGTCCTGCTTCTTTCTGCCACACGTCTAGAGTACAATCTAAAGAAGCTATGCCTGTTCATAGTGTAAGAGGTGAAAAAATGAGAGTTATTTTCTCCATTCACAGGGAAAGCTAGCCTGTCCATTCCCATAGTGTTGAGGGTGCATCATCTATGCTATTTCCCATTTTAGAGGGCTTCAGTAGGAATGCCTGTGCTAAACTGATAAATAGCTGATAAAGTTATCCAGATGGCTGCAGCTGAATGTCTAAAATCTTCTGTGTCTGCTACATAAAAATAAGGGACTTGGTGTAGCATTTATTAGTAATGATAAGTCCTTCAAGTTACATGGGATATTAACTTGCTTCAATGCTTCTAGTTCAATCAAAAGAAGAAAGTCACAGGAAACAAAAAAGCAAGAAGAATGTGATCTTGATAAACCAGGATCTATTAATTTAGAAATTTCATGTTATTTCCTTACAGTTTTCTCTGTTACCTCTTCTCAAGCCACTCTAACCATGACAAGAATGTTGATATATTAATGTGTGTATATGTATATTCATTAATATTCCACCAAATAAAATATAAAAATCACTGACAGGTATTCTACAAAACAAAATTTTGTCTGAATATTGAGAAAAGGAAAATTTACAAGGCATGCATTTCAAATGTCAAATTATTAATACACTTATGGGAGACCTGATTTTAGAAGATATAATGCAACCAACCAGTAAACAGTTGGGTGCTGCATGCTCATTGATAGCATGCACAAAGCAAATTACAAGAATCAGATCAAGAATCACTCACAGAAACTTAGAAGCTGAAGTATATTCACAAAAATATATTTGTCAAATCACTCTGGATAAACACACTCATTTAAAAAAAAAAAGCTTCCAAAACTATTCCAAAAGAGGGAGGGTTGTGTGGAAACAAAAGTCATCCAAGGAATTATTTGTCAGCTTTAGCTGAAAATTATATCTTTGCTTTTAATGTAATAAACTTGATTCTAATTTATGTATTTTGAAGACTATTTCTGTAACTATAGCATTGAAGCAGTTAAAGTGAGCACATGCTGAATGAATACGGCAGACAAAATAATGCTTTTTCAAAAGGGGATAAAGAGTTGATCCTCCATGTCACGGATGTAACGGGCATGAGACATTGCATAAGGTGTAATTTGTCCAATCACTTTATGAATATTGTCATGCAGAAGTCTACTAGAGAAAGAAAAGCAAAAAGTCTCTCCAAAAGTCAAAACTACATTGCTTTTCCAGACTTCTGAGAAGGAAGGTCCAAGGAAAAAAAAACATACAATGCCCTCCCCCCCTAAAAAAAACCCCACACCAAAAAAATCCCCCCCAACCCCACACCAACATAATAGTAAACATTCCCTTATTATAAGTTCTACAGAGAGAGAGAAGAATACCAGGAAACTTCATCTATGTCTTTCCACATCTACAGCACTAAGTGCCTCAGTCAGCCAACACAGCAGTTCTCCAGAATCTTTAATTATCACCAGTTGTGTTTTCACTTTGTCTACATGCAGCTGCTCGTAGCTTCTCACTTAGGCAAACAAAAATGTTTCAAATCAGTTTACCAGCAAAGCAGCAGTCTTTCTTCTAAGAAAGAATGTTTCACTTGAAGATCCTTCTGAGATATTTCTCAGTATTAAAAAGGTAAAATTCCCTTTTGAGTGCTGCACTGAGCTCTTGAAACTTGGAACATACATTGAAATTTTGCACCTCACTGAAAGACACTTGTTTTGTTATGCTTTAGATCACAGTACCAAATTATGAGCTGACCGAGTCATATTTAGAGACTTCAAATATTTTTTTAAAGCTATGTTGCCAGCTGACAGCTTTCAGGATTTTGCTTGGTTTTTTGTTGGTTTTTGGGTTTTATTCTTTTTCTTGAAGTTTTTCAGTTCATGGACTGAAAGCTTGAGTAAAGTTCTACCTAAAAACAGATTTAACTTTCAGTACCTAAAAATATGGTTTTAATAGAATTTAGGCCCAAACCTAATTGTAATAAAGAAATTAAAATCCTCATTTAGGTGTCTTTAACTCAAAGGGCACGTACACCTGTACTTTGAGGCTTGATATGTCCTAGGTTCCTGCTCACAGCTAGAAGTCCCCCAGAACGCTGTAGGCACATCTACACTCTCAAATAGTTTAGTTCTCCGCTGCACTCCCCAATACTGGATCCCTGATCAGTCAGATTGAGTAAGTGTTACTTATCCTTTCTAGCCATATTTAGGATGAGATCCTCATGATAATTTGATCCAGGGAATACTCCATGAAGGCTATATAGACACTCCATCACAAGTTCTGACTCACTCAGCCTTACATGCTCCACAACTATTACTCCAGAAGGTTTTCCACCTTCAAACCTTCCCATATGCACCATGCTACATTGCAAGTGATCAATACATATCTTCAGTATGCTGCAGCACTACACTGATGGGTTGTATACAGCCCTCAGATGGTATCAGGTGCATAAAAAAAATGCAAAAAAACTTACTTGCATGCAATGGAGATGTTTCAGGCCCATCAGCTATCACTTGAGGCTGAGAGGAGACCCAGAATCAAGTGATAGTTAGAATAAATACAGGCTGAAGCTCACCCTGAGCAGTGATGCCATAATCCTGTTTGCCTGGGAGCCAAGGATCAAATCCTGGAGCATGCCAATTGAGCAGAACAGATACAGCATGGAGTGTTTCTCACATCCCAAACCAGAAAAACACAAATGAACAAAAACAACAAAAACCCACCCCAAACACAAACAAAACCCACCACCAACAACAAAAAAAACCCAAAACACCCCACTCGAGAGAAACAGAGCCATCACCTTTGTCTTCTGAAAGACTGCATTCACTAGTCTTGCTCAGAGCACACCAACCATTACCAGGATGGACAAGTCATGGATTTTTCCTCATTTTTTTGAGTTATGATCATGACAGATAAGCATTATATATTTACCTCATTGTTAGTACATGCTCCAGGGAAGTATCATGCCTAGTTTCAATTTTTCCCCCCTTCAGTCTGAGAAGGTTCAAACCCAAATCTTTCAGCAGTTATTTTCTTATCTACTACCTTATTAGTCATTTAGTTTTAAACTATCACTTCCTAGAATACACTTCTGACCCACTTTTAGAGCAACTCCTTTGTAAATATGCCCTACTCTCGAAGCACGTGTGGTATCCAGCTTTTAATTTTAAAATATATTCAACAGAAGACAATTTGTGTGTTTTCATTAACTTACTTGGGTTTCTATTCTGCCTTTTTATTGTTTTCAATTTCTGACTTCCCAGTTAATTTCAGAAAGTATAACTAACTCTTTTTCCAGCTTTTACTACACAAACTGTCTGCTTTACCAAAACCTTAAACTGTACAAGTAAAACATTTAGAGTTTCTTGGTGAAATTCCCAAACAGGAAGATGCCGTGCTTTGTCAGTGTAGTAGAAAAAAGCATGGAGCACTGCAGAAAGTTCCCAGGTGCCAGGGAAGAACTAGCCATGAGTAGGAGGATGCAACACAGAAAGCAGTTGCCCAGTTGAAAGGCTGGAGGTACTCAGTTGCTGCCCTCTTTAAGCATCAGAGACAGCCAGATTCTTTCACTTTAGGTACATAATTGACATTGACTGTCAGTTAAAGCTACAGTTGATGAAGGAAAAAAAGGTCAACAAAAACTGAAAGCATTTATATATTTTTTTCCTCCTGCTTTTTGAGCACGCTGAGGGACATATGTATCTTCCAACAAAGGAAAGCCTAGAATGATTCTGAATGATGTATTAGCTAAGAGTTATTACCAAAATTAAGCCTACATCCTAGCACCGGTTTCACATTGGGGGGGGGGGGGGGGGGGGGGGGAAAGAAAAGAAAAATCCTACTACTGATTTTTACCTTTTAAAGCCTGATTCAAAATATATAGAAGACTAAAGAGGTAATTTTATAGGCACTGAATGAATTAGGGCAGGGGTAGGTTGTTTTGGGGTTTCATGCATTTTCTTTTGTTGTTGTTTGTTTTTTTTTGTTTGTTTGGTTGCTTTTTAAGGTATAAAGACCTATATTAAAATGAATAACATACTGTATCAGGTCAGGCTTTATTCTTGATAAGAAAGTGTCACTTTACTGGGGAGAGAAAGGGAAGAAAAAAAATCAGCTCTACCCTAAGAATTTCCTAAGTAGCCCTAAGTAGTTCATGGTTTTGTCTTGTGTTTAATACTCAGTCCATATATTTGCATTGTTGACTTATTTCACTATTAAAATTTGCTAAGCAGGGATGCTAGACTGTCTTAACTTTTACTGTGTACTTCAAGCTATACTTATAAGCAACTGAACCCTGTGAAGCTGTCAAAAGAAGAAAAATCTTACAGGCTTATTTTCTGTTTATTGAACTGTAAGCAATGCAAATATTAAACAGACTGTGCATCTTAAGTATATTATGAACAAAGATTCAAAATACTGAAAAGAAAACCAGACAAAACAGCACAATGGCTTTGAATACAACATAAGAGCTTGTTTGTTTTTTCCAAATAAATTATTTTCTTTAAATCAGACTAGGAAAAATAAAAGACACTATTAAATTCTTAAATAAGAAATAAAAGTAAACCTCAGACACACTCTAAGAAATCTTTTGTTTATATTATCATGCTACCTATATTATCATGCTACCTTATATTATCATGCTACATTTAAAGAATACCTTATAGGTATTTTTATAGGTCATCATGTGAGCAGACAAATAATAAAATATTTGCAAATCACCAACAGTAGAACAAAGAATGCTTGGCAATAAAATGCCAAACCTAATTAGAAACATACATCTTTAAGAGAACTCAGAAGAGAACAAAAATACAACTTTCACTAGAAATCCTTGAAATCATCCACTTAATATTAACTCCCAGAAATTACAAGTGATATCTTCTGTAGAGATTTACTGTGGCATTAAACAATATGAAACTGAAGTTAAAAAAATAATTTTAAAAAAGTCAAATTGGAATTCCAGATGCAGCAACTCCACAGAGGCAGAGGTTTTAACATGTTATAAGTAGCCATAGTTTTAAACTCCCCTGACCCTTTTTGATTTGATGTTTCTTTTACTACCAGCTATTATATCACCCGGGTTGGAAAATGTTCTTGTGTAGGCAGTGGGCAGAATGCTGATGATGTAATTCATGATTATGTAGAAGGAGGTTGTAATTGCTGACTTTTAAAAATAGCACCAGCTAATTCCCCCATGACCTCTTCGAGCCAGTGGAAGCTGCTGAAGGAGATATCTTCATATTTAGAGTAATTAGGAAGCTTGGGGATATGAATCTCTCTGGAGGGTTATCTTCATTTTATATTGTGCTATTTATACTGCAAGTTTTAATGCAACTAATAATTCCTTTTTTACGCATCATGATGTATCAGCTATTAGATTGCCATGAGGAAAGAGAAAGAGAAGGGAAAAAAACAAAGCAAGTGGACCAGAAAGCATGGACCTCCAGTACCTAGTGAGACTAAATGTTCCACCATTATGAGCCAGGCAGAGAGTTTTAGTGAGTTACATCCACAACTCCCAGCCTGGCATTAAACCAAGTCAATAAATAAACTAGTTAATAAAATACTGTATTTTTCAGTGTTCTCTATAAGCTACAAGGTAAGAATACCCTGCAGTGAGGAAAGGAAAACAGTCACTGGTAAAAATGTTATAGCAGGGAAATAGATAAAAGCCTCATCTTCAAGAACAAAAAAATAATACCATGAACCTATCAAGAGACTTCTTCTACTATGATTCAGCTTCAGTTATGGTGCTAGCTCCATAGTATTACTATCCTCAATTCGTATTTCTTTGTGGAGTAGCTAGTAGTGACTGAACCAGAGTGAGTTAACAGAAATGTGAGCCTTCCTCAGGCAATGTTAGGATGACAGAATCCTAATTATGAATTAAACCTATGCTGGAGGTAACCTGTAGCAGCGAAATAAACATAGATGGACCGAGAGCCGATTTATCCCATAGTCTTTCAAAATAACTTTGTTCTTTCCACAAGAAATACCTTTCTAAAGGATAGTTTCATGATCTTTTTATGAAGACAGTGTATGAGGTCATTTTAAGCTTCAAGCAAAGTGATTTTTTGGGTCATCAAGTCCAGCCTCTTGTTATGATGGGCATCACATCCTAAAACTCCTTCATTAAAAGCACTGTGGTCCATCAAATGTGACTAGTTGTTGGGGGTTTTATGTGGGTTGGGGTTTTTTTTTTGGGGGGGGGGGGGGGGTGGGGTGGGGGGGTGGGGGGGTTTTGTTTGTTTGTTTTTTTGTTTAAGGGCCTCTCTATTCCTGTTTGGAAATATCTTTCAGAAAGTTATTATTGATTTGAAATAACTAGTGATTATTTGAAAATCTGTAGTTTCCCAGCTTAAATCTGGTTTTGGTACCTAATTATTCCTACCTACTGTAATGCAAACACATTCCTTAAATTGTCCCCCTAGTGTTTACTTGTTTTTTTAATTAAAAAAAGCCCCCAAAACAAACTGTAAAAAGTTCTAGATGCACTATTACTAATATAGCTGCACCCCTCCTTTAAATGCACACCACCCCCCCCTTCTGTAGTTAGAGTTCTTTCTTTTAGAAAAGAAGTGTGTCTCTCTACATTCAAGCATTCCCTGTGATGTTCACGCACTCTACCACATCTTGGGCATCTGTCTATGTAACCATCATTTTAATTCTTAGTGTGAATATCTACATAGACATAGCATTGCCAGACTTGAACAGAAGATCACTTTTCTGTTCTCAAAAGCATTTCTAGTTTGCAGCAACATAAGAAGGCTCAACAGGATTCACATTACTACAAATACAGAAGTCCTGCGTTAATATGGCTTTGCACTAATTAAGAATTTGGGAAATCTGTGAGCTGGAAGCATAGACCTTCCCCCCACCAATAGTAAAAAATAAGTGTCCTTGGTCAGATTCAGAATTATTAAGAACAAGGTAACAATTCTAAGTCTGTGACACTGAATGAAAGCATTCAAAAAACCCAGACAATAATTTTCATACTGGAGAATAAAAAAAAAAAATCCAGATCCAAAAATCCGACAACACACCCTTCCTCCATTCCTTGGGGTAAAAAGAAGGCTCCACAGGAAGTTCTGTGGCAGCACGTGGCCTTCTTGAATAACAGCTCACAATAAGAGTGCAGAAGACTCATGTGGCTGAGATCAGCCAGCATGAAGAGTTTCCACTAGCAGCTCTCTCCCACTCCCCTTTCCTTGTATTGTGTCCAGGCTACTCCAATGGAGGAACTTAGATTTTAAACATGTCTTTCTGCCATTAACTATGGAAGCTGATGAAGAATACGGTATCTCAGAACCTAGTGAGTATTAGAGACCAGGTAGTTCAGATAGTGTCAGTGACAAATTCCAGACCTATGTCCCATCTGTGTGGCAGCCAGAGAAATCCAGTCCTAAGGTGCCAACACAGGCTTTCTATTCTCACAGAATAGCACCCAAAATTACTTTCTCAAGGTATCATAGGATAAGGGATGAGAAAAAGAGAAGTTTGCCTTTCTGTTGTATAGGTCTTAAGAAGCAAATTATCTTTCTTTTCCTCCTTACCCTGTGTCTGCTTTTTAAATAAATCTATTTAGAAGCTAGATGTTTTGAAATTAAAGGGAGAACTCTGGGAGAGCAGTAAGGAGTTCATAGGGCAAACACCAGACTTTTTGGTGATTTATAACACAAACTCCTTAGAAGGATTTTTTTTTTTCTTCCTTAGTTATTGCCTAAGATAGATATCACAGTAATCATTCAGAGGACAATGTTCCCAGAAGTTAAAAATTGCAAATAATCACTTCTACCTGAAATATTTAAGACAGGGAAAATGCAAACTACACTAGCAGAGAACTTGAGGCCATTGATTTTTTGTTTGTTTGTTTTTCTGGATCTGCCCAGATCTGGACAGTGAATAACAAATTAGCAGTTGGTGCCACACAGCCTTGTGAGTTCCCACTTCTGTGCGCAGTCAGAAAGCACATACATGGAAGACACATTCTGCTGAAAAATGAAACTAACAAAAAACCAGTGGTCTCAAACACATGGGTAAAACACATCCTCACAGGGAAACAGCCACAGGAATAAGGGAATAACCTGAAGTTAGGGATCATGTAAATAAAATCAGGTTTATAAAAACCATCATCTTAAGAATTATGTGGAGCTTCCTATCAGCATCTCTTTGCAAAATTTCCTTTCATCCTCATGGCACAAACAGGATTCCACAGATGCTTGTGAGCTAAACGTAAAGCACAAGCTAAAGGGACTGAACACCTTTCTTTAATTTGATGCCTCCAGCATATATATGCTATTCTGAGAATCAAGAGAAGATCTTTAGCTAGTATAATGCAGAGCTGCTCCACTGAGATTAATAGTGTTTGCTACTCTCACTGAAGAGTTTGCCTTCTCTATACAATAGCTTGAAATGGAAGTTAACGTTAGGTACCTACAGCCCATATTACACACACAACTTGACAAGAAAGAATATCAGGTTATGTCAGCAACACCTAAAGAGCAGGCTATTGGAACTTATTACTGTTCATGGCTACAACAATGCAGGCAGCCAAGATGCAAATGGAAGTACTTTTAATGTACTGGATAACCCATGTATTACACTTATTTTTACATTTGGTCTGATACATTAGAGAACATGAACATATCAAAGGACTCAAGGTGATAATCTGTATCTATGATTACTGATAGAAAATTTAGATTTAAAAAAAAATATTTGCATAGCGATGGCTAGAAGTTCAAGAGTTTCATAAAAGGTTTCAAAAAATAAAATACATCAAAGGAATCAAACCTTAAGGCACACAGAAGGAGAGTTTTGTGACACTAGCCTGTTTCCTATAGGAAGTTAGACAAATACAAAAAGTTAAGGTTGTTTATTGCCTCCAGAGAATCATGCTGACTTAAGCTTCAGTGGTGGCAAATTCAATATATACTGCTCACATTTTTAATTTACCATAATACAGCTGTCTAGAATTATGTCAGAAATTATGGTGCAGATAAGTCTGGCCATTGTATTATTTGTTGCATTGTTGTCCCTGACAACACCTCAAGGTCTTTCTTCAGAGTGCAGTGAAAAATGGAGTTGAGGATCTCGCTAATAACCTCAGACTTTTTTACTACAGTCTTCCTTATACTCTCACACCATCAGTACAAAACTCCCTTTCCCCAACAAACAAACAAACAAAGAGGAACACAATAAATCAGTCCACAAAATTTTTACTAGAACAGTTTCCTTTAAAAAAGTCATCAGCCATCAGTCAACACCCAGGTTTATCTATTGTAATCCAGTTATATTATTTTTAATTAACAGAGATACCTACAAGAATTAAAATTAACCAATCATTTTTCATCTCTATCTGCTTGTGCATACTGTGTGTAGCCACAAAAAAGAGCAAGTGAAACAGATCTTTTGTCACAGAAAAAGTCAGTAGTAAAATGAATATTTAACAAGTTGAAGTCAAGGTAAACAACATCCACTGCTCTCCTCTTGCCTACACAGCCTATGATCTCATCACAGAAGGTAAATACTTTGGACAGTCACAATTTGCCCTGGGTAAATCCATACAATCTCACTGTATCCGAGTATGGCTAAGTTGGTGGCAGCAGCAGGTTCTGCCAACAGACTCAGAAAAATCGAGGTAACAAGTCATGTCCAGGGACTGTGTCCAGGATACCAGCTCAGGAACAGCAGGAAATGAGGCCAGAGTAGAGACAAGCTATCTGTAATATGTCCATGAGCCAGCCAGGACTGGATCAGAACCAGGACTGGAAAAAAGAATACCTACAGCGTAGGTCCAGAATCCATGCAGACAGTAAGTCAAGACAGCAAAGAACAGGACTGAAGACAGATGCCTACTTATGGCATAGCTTAGAGCAAGACTGGGCTCATGGGCCTGTGATCAAAAAGTGTGGGTGGGGTGTCACAGGTGGGGCTGAGCAGAGCAATTAAGGCTCATTGGTGCACTCAGGGCCCTGAGAATTGATCAACTGCCTCAGGAAGCTGTGCTTTTCTTAGCCTTCTTTTTTCTGCCAGAAGCACTCTTGCTGCCCTTCATGTCCCTTGGTTTCAACTCCGCCTGAGCTCTGCTTTTCCTAACCCTGTCCATGCACACTCAGACAATGTGCCCATAATTCTCCTGGGTATCCTGTCCCTTCTTGCACCTTCTCATGTACCTCCTTTCTGCATAGGAGCTCAGTCAGGAGTTGCCTGTTAATTGATGCAGGCCTTCTGCTACATACATACAGAAATTATCCTCAACACGCTCTTGAAGCCTGCCGCATAGCTATCACTCACTTTTTACTCTTCATGCAGACCCCCTGCTTCAGACTTAGCTAGCTCTGATGCCTGCCCTGACTGTTCTTGTCCCTCCTTGCCTGTTCCCAGGGCATTGTGCCTGTTCTATAACTGCAGCTCTGCAGGCAGAGAAGGAGCCTTCTTCCTGCTGCCAGAAGCCATACATTTCCAGCCTTCCCCATCATGGTAGTCCATCCACTCCTCCTTTGAGCACAGTCACTAGCTGTCCTTCCTTCCTTCCATCCACCATGGGGCTTGGGCTCTTGTTTCTGCAACGTCTCCCTAAAGACCCCGACAATATTCTGTTCATCCACCCTGATACTATGCAGTCTGCTCATCTCCTCACAGCTCCTTCACCTGGTGATTCAGTTTCGCAACAACAGCCCACCTCCCAAAGGTAAGAACACACTCAGCCCAACCCCAGGGAGAGGCACTAGGCACTACCTGCAGGTGAAGGCTGCATACTCCTCCCAGAGCTCCCTCTGGGTCAAGGCCTCAGATGTCCCAAAACAGTTGTTGCAGCTGGTGCTGGAGACTGTGCCAGCTGACACCATAGATGAGCAGGCTCAAGAAGTTTTCAGCAGTTTCTAGCTGTAGCAACTGCAGCGCTCCAGGATCCACGCTCCTTCCCACAGGTTATACAGCTGCTCCCCACACACCAGCTGAATAGATGTTTGACAGTCCCTTAGCAGCAGCCAGTTGGAACAAAAGAAGTGTAGGCACCCCCAAATCCAGGAACTGCCAACACAAGCTGACTGTCAGAGCTGATAGAAGCAAAAGCCTCCAGAAGCCAACCCTCATCTACAGCAGCAAGCTGCCAGAAGTTCCCCCAAGGAAGATGATCCCTGCAGAAGAAGCATATGGAAGAAATTCCCTGAAGAAGCAGCCTGTAAAGTGCTGTGACAACTGTTACATCTCTGCTAGCTGATTCTCTTTAGTTGCACTCAAGCACAGGCACAGTGAGAACTAGTTGTTAGCACATGGGTGTTGTGAATGTGTTAAAAGATGAGGAGCTTTCTGAGAGCCAGCCCACAGTTAAGTCTTGTATGTTGGAAAGGGAAAGATTTTCTTAAGGACTCTGAAGGGACTCTCTCACAACTCAGAGAGCCGTTCACGGAAAGCTGTCAACTAGAAGTGAAACTGGAGAAAAAGGAGCCCCCTAAGAAAAAGGTGCATGCAAATGTATGGGCAGTCTTGGGGCCTGTCACAACCAGACCACTGAAGCCCTGAGAACTTCTTGCATCTCTTACAAGAAGACCTTCTACAAGTCCCACTACTAGAAAATTCTGAAAGTCCTTGGGAAAGGTTATTGCAGTATCCATGCAGGCAGTCCTGTCAGATTTTCAATTACCTGTAGCAACTAGCTCTGCCAGCTATTAAACATACATGTAGCGAACATACACAGAAATAAACTGCCTACTATCCTACATGTAGAAACAGCCACTGGTTATGCTTATATTAGTGAGTGGTGCTGCCCAAATGAAACGGATCTGAGGAACAAAACAACTGTGCTGACAGTGAGACATCAATATTATTTGTGCTTCAAGAGGTTTTATTTCAGCCCTATTCTGGTTTTGTGAACTGCATGCCTATTAGCAGCTAGAACACACTAGGCACAGCCCTGAAGTCTATCTGCTGCCACGACTCCATCTGAAAGAAACCCAATTCATGCTTTCATGCCCTTAGAGACTGTTCCATGACATGAACTTTTTGCAGTAGATAGATTTCTTTCAAAAAATTCAAACTCAAATGCTCATATAGATACACCCAAATTCTTAAGAAATGCAAAAGATAATCCTGCTCTCAACCCACCTAACTCTATAACCTTTTCATTGTTTGGACTCCTTGGATGATAATATTGGCCTCTTACCAACAATATATAGTTTCTACAGAAATTCTCTGTCCTTCCCAGGCTGGCTTCAGACTTTTTGTCTAATACTGTTATAGTTTGTTAGCTCAACTCTGTCCGTCAGCTGAAGCAGACTGGGTACCAGTGTGACCTTGGAGCAAAAAACCCAGACATCCATGTAGGATATTGCTGAATGTGGCATACATAATGTGTTCTGGCTAACACAGAGCTTGCCATCAATCATTCCTTTTGAAATAGTCCCAAAAATTAATGATAGGCAACTTTTGCACCCTAAGCACGGCATCCCAATGACAAACAAGATCTTTCAGGGTTCAGTGCTATCACAACTCTTACTTCAGATATGCACATGTAAAGTTTTGAAACTAAGATACATGGTTTGCAGCATAGCTCCTTATACATTTCCAGCCACTGAGGATACCAGTGAGCATATCAGAGAGATGGGGTTGGATGAAAACTGGGAGATCTGTGGTAGAATCCAGGGAAGACAGGAGAAATGTAAGATGCTATACTGTTTATTTTTAAACGCTGGTGAGCTTTCCTCTCTGAAACTTAGACTTTCCGCTCAATCCTCTTAATAAAAAACAGGCACCTAATAACAATTGTATTCTACTACTAAGACCTCTCTCTGCCTGAGACTTCACAAGAAATTACCAAATTGTGCGCTGCTGATATACAACTCCCGATATCTCTTAGGTAAAACTAATCAAACCAAGAAAATAAAGGAAATAATTGAAATTGGTAGGGTTTGTAATATACTACATTTTCCTATCACTATAAACAACCTTTCAAATTTATTGCAGACTATGTTTTGCCTAACTGTATATTTGTTAGCTAAAAACATTTTTAAACCACAAAACATTTCCATTTTGAAATTCTGCCTATTTTAATTCTTCAGCAGAAGAAGTGAACAAGTACATTATATCAGGCTTCTACCACTACACAGGTTCCTAGTATCTGTCAAATCTGTTTTAAGGATTTTGGTTATGATGCATGGACTGTATTAATTCTGAGAACTCCTCTCTCCTTTGTCATCCGGCTCTGTTGAGATGGTAAGCTGGTACTCTGTGTTCTTCAAATGTTCCTGGTTTAGAAATAACTTGTATTTTCAATCCTTGAAAGAGTACTTAGATAATATAATGACACATGCAATATAAATATTGCATCCACAAATGGTGTATGCAGACAGGTGCTAGAGCCTGATGTGTATTTTCTATGAAAGGCACGTTATGGTGTTCTTCTCCAGTTAAAATATCACTATAGCCAGTGAGTCCTTCTCAAATCTGTTTTTTAAAAACAATACCAGAAAGGTCTTGAATTAATAGAATAATCTCGTTCAAACATGGTAGATCTTAGCCTTGTTTCTCATCTGCCCCACAGAAAACTTCAGTCTTTAAATCCCCCCTCAATGGCTAACTTCCCACCACCTGCCCAGCCACCACAAATACTAGCTAATACAACACTACTCCATTTCAAGAGAATCTTTTTAAGAAAATCTTTTTCAGTTCTTGTAAACTCTAGCTGTTTGTAGTTTAAATAGTATGATGGAGAGTGACAAAATGCAGAGACCAGATAATAAAAACACTGTTGCTGGTACTTGTGGACACAAAATAGCAGAAGAGTCTAGAGGATAACTGAACACCCTTTTAAATATTAACACAAACTACAGAGTTTCAACTCTTTCCCAGCATTTTTCCAGTTTTTTTCTGTTATTTAAGGTCTCACATTTTGTTTTTGTTTTTCCCTTGACACTGAACCACGATATTGCCTCTTTGAAAATTGCAGACAAAGTGAGACAGATGTCTTCAATGTGTAAATACCAAGGGAACTGTTTATCAAGAAGCTATGGCCATGTGTAGCTCTCAGGACTTTCTCCCTCCTCTGTTGTGGGAGATCTGTTAATAATTTGCATCACAAGTAGAGAAAATCAGGTACAAACTACTACAGCTATCCAGACACATATGAGAAAAACACTGGGAGATAAAGCCAAAACAGTACTAGCGAAATAGCAGGTCTGTTACTTACCACAAGCTAACCGAAAATTTTCCAGAGAATGCAATATCTTTCTGTGCTGCCCTAAGATGAAAAATAACATATGATTAATGTATTATAAATGGTAAAGAAGGACATCTGTTTCTGTATTATTTTCCTTTATCAGATATTAAGCTGCCTTTTTTTTTTTTTCTTTTTCATTTTATTGGCAGGAGGTTGGTTTTCCTTTCTTTCTTTTCACAGAAAATGCCAGAACTTATGAATAAAATATTTTTTTGTTAAACAGAACTTTCTTTTACACCGTAATTACATTCAAAAAGCTTTTCTCTGCTTTTTTTGTATACAGGATAAGTTTGAGCATATTGCTTATAATGTAATCAAATGTAATCAAATATGTGGTTATTATCTGTAAGGTAATGAATGAGGAAGAATGTATTGCTATGTTCTTAATCATTGCAGAGTCCAGATGATATCATTAACCAAAGGAGCCTAGCTCGAGTGGTTCTGTAATAACATCTGAACCTTAGTATTGATTTGTAACGTGTAATCTACCACTTCACTTACTGTGATTCATACAGGTAAGAAAAAATTAGTTTCTTTTAGAAAAGTTTTAAATTTCAAAAATATAGGTTTTAAAATCTTTTCTTTCCTGAACCATAGACCTAAAATAAAATTTTATAGCAGTGGAGTAGCAAGTTACTTTGTGCCAACATGCATGCATCGACTTTATCTCATTAAGATGGAGAATTGTTATTTTGTACTATTGATTTTTAGGTTCTCTTTTATAATTTTTATTGTCCTGATACTGTCTTATTCTTCATACTACTTAGTTTCAAAAAAGGCCTGTATTCTGGGCTCTAGTACAAGCCAACTTGCCCACTAATCATCAGGCATCTTGTGCTACTGTTAGTGAGATGAAAAAGCCAGAAATTAAAAGAAGAAAGGTTATATCTGACCCATACATGCAACTCAGAAAAATTTTCAATTTTTTCAGAGCTCAGGTGACATCTCGGAAAAATTGTTTCCTGAACTAATTTTCATGCCATCCCTTATCATTCCCTCCCACTCATGGTTGCAAAATATCCCTAAGGCAACTAACAAGGCTACTGCTACTGCTAGTCATTACCATTGTCAACATTGTCATCATCAAGTGCTCCACAGATTTTAAGTTTCTTTTAATCTAAACGAACAAAACAGGTAAGATTTTAGAATCATGGTGTCATTCATTCAACTGCAATCTCTCCATCGCTTATAACTACTATGCTACCCAATTTTATTCAACTCAGGAGTCAAAACTGTGGTTGGCAGTATAAAAGACAAAAAAAAACTTGCCTAAAAGGTAAGTACTTAAATTTATCCTTGATGCCAGGAGAGGATCCAGAGAAATAGTGTGGAAGAAACATGAGGAGTCAAGATGTGGGCCATGAAAGTAAAACTTCTGCACCCATTTAAATATGGTCTTGACTTGAAAGTAGCCTGTTAAGAATTCGTGAATTAGCTATATATGAATCAGTAAGACACAAGGAATAGAACAATTTAGTATAGGTCAGTCACTTTAGATACTTTTGTTGATGCATTAATCTCCTCAGAAAAAAATCCTTTAAATGTGAAGTACACAAAGCAACAGGTGAGCAGTGGGGTGATGAGACTGGCCTTGTGAGAGAAAACTGGAAACAAGTGGAACATAAGAAGGAGATGGGGGAGAAGGCTGAGAAACAGGAAAGCAATGATATACGATACGATATATGGAAGACAAAGGATAAAAATGTGCTGATAAAGACTAAGGAGAAGGTGGCAAGGCTCAATAAAACAATAACCTCAGGCTGAAAATATACAGTGTGGTATTTGGAGTCATCCTCCAAAGTTTTTTAAATTCAGGTCCACTGATGCAAGCTTGGAATTCCTCTAAGAGGAAGACGACTCCTCCACTTTTTGTCTTCAGGCAATTCTTTGCCTTCTTTGTGCTGCTGAAAGATTTGACAGGATGGATAAAGGTATTGTTCATTTTTCAATTACGCATTAATGCCATTGACTTAACAGGTCTACTCTGAAGATGTATTTTGTGCTCCTTTGTGCTGTATCTCTAGGTTGTGTTGTGGGTTGTCACTATAGCACACATACATTCTGTACTGCACTCTGCCTCCCTCACCCTACTGCTCTCTGGCTGACAACTTGATTGTAAAACATCAACAGAAAAGATGTAGTTGCATATTTTTGGCTCCCCAAACAGGCCACATTATGTTAGGCTGCAAAATAATTACATGACATTCTTTGCTTTCCAAATTCAGGATTATCTGGCCTGTGCCTATGGCACTAACACTACATCTGCTGGTGATATGCATGACAGCAAGAACAGAGGCTGATTTGCAGTCTCAGAAGCTATCAAAACTAACACCACTGAAAACACAGTAATTTTATTAATCGGGCAATGCCTCTACAGCACAAGCTTTAGCTTTGCCTTAGCATTTAATAACTTCTCTTATATTGGCTATGTCAAACATTAAGAAAAGTCAGAAAGTACTCCTCAGTGTCTTGGCTTCACAGTAGGTACACTCAGAAGCAATCTGAGCTGGTCAAAATCTTTCCAATGGAATATTTTCTTGTCAGAAGACATTATTTCACCAAAATAAAAACATTCCGCAAGAATGTACCGATTCTGACAAATTTAATTCAGCAAAAACATACTTGTCTTTTGGTATCATTATGAAGCATTAAGACTATTGTTTTAATATATTTTTAACTTGAAAGCATCTCTTTTACAGAAAATATACATTAAAAATAATAATACAAAATACCAGTTTTATTGAAATAGAATATTTGGATTGAATTAGCATTATCTTTTCTAAGAATCATAATGAAACAAATTCAGAAATCACAGAATTTTCTGTTCCATAAACTTTTAATTTCTAGCATATTCCTGAAAAGATGAAGTAAAAAATTACCTCACTTCACTAGTCAGAAAGATAAATAGTTCTGTAAAGGAGTTTCACAATGCTTTTCTCCAGAAAAGTGATGACGTTTATAAGCTGATGTTTCTACTAAACACCTTCTAGAGCTCAGAGCAGATCCTAAAGTGATATAAATCAGAGAAGTCCACTGTGACTGCAGCAGGCAGTGTTTAATGCAATCAATCATCATGAATGCTCAGGCTTTTCAGGTGCACTTGATGATGGACACTTACAGCATGTTTTATAAAGTTAGCATTTGAAGAACTTACCATTGCAGCTCAGTTTGCTGTTCTGCTCTGTAGTGTGAATTTTTTGGCAAGTCACTTAATCATCCTCTGTCTGGTCTTCTGTAAAATTGAAATAATATTTTCCAACTTTCATTCAGTCTGGAATTAGACCTTACTCCTGCAATATACAGATGTTGGTAGACTGTGTAGAGCAAATTGGAAACAGCAGCATGAACATATACTACATGGCATCCTGGCTTGTATCAGGAATAGTGTGGCCAGCAGGAGTAGGGAAGTGATCGTGCCCCTGTACTCGGCACTGGTGAGGCCGCACCTCGAATACTGTGTTTGGTTTTGGGCCCCTCACTACAAGAGAGACATTGAGGTGCTGGAGCGTGTCCAGAGAAGGGCAACGAAGCTGGTGAAGGGTCTGGAGCAGAAGTCTGATGAGGAGCAGCTGAGGGAGCTGGGACTGTTTAGTATGGAGAAAAGGAGGCGGAGGGGAAACCTTCTGGCTCTCTACAACTACCTGAAAGGAGGTTGTAGAGAGGTGGGGGTCGGTCTCTTCTCCCAGGTAACAAGCCACAGGACAAGAGGAAATGGCCTCAAGTTGCACCAGGGGAGGTTTAGACTGGATATTAGGAAATTTTTCTTCACCGAGAGGGTTATCAAGCATTGGAACAGGCTGCCCAGGGAAGTGGTTGAGTCGCCATCCCTGGAGGTATTTAAAAGACATTTGGATGAGGTGCTTAGGGACATGGTGTAGTGGTGGTCTTGGCAGTGTTAGGTTTATGGTTGGACTCGATGATCTTAAAGGTCTTTTCCAACCTATATGATTCTGTGATTCTATGGTTAAGGGGGACATTAGTTCTTCAGAGTGGAAAATCTCTTCTAGCATATGTTTATGGAGAACCTATTAGAAATAATTTATTTGTCAGTCCTACAGAATATATTAGAATACAAACAAAAATAAATAACAACTTTCCGCTTTTAGTATTGGGCAACTCTACTGTAGTTCTTGTACGCTCAGATTACATATCTCAAGTTGTTAATTGGTAGCCTCTTCATAATGTAGAATTTTTAACTGACTACATACTTCATTATCTCCTCCATTATTTAAACTTTTGGACAGTGGGAAAGCTCCTATCTTCAGACCTCTGCAGTAAGCTAGTTTTTTTAACCTTTTTTTTTTTTTTTAAGTCTGCGAAATAACATAGTCAGTGGTGGTACAAACGCTGTATTGCAAATCCAAGACTCATGCACACAGGCTTATTTTTTAAAATTGCTTTTCATGTACCCACGAGAGCTAGTCCATGAACCCTTGAAGATCGCAGAGTAAAAGCTGTTGACATGGAGGAATGAATTAGATTTTGACTAAAATCTATAAGGGAAAATACCTTTACAAACTCAATAGTTAACAAATTCCTCTTTATTGAAGGATTTCTTTATACCAAGCAAAGTTGGCAAACCCTTCAGTGGCACATCAAAGAAGCGTTAGAAAAAGGCAGTTACTGATTTGCAATTACCCTGTAGACAAGGTGTCCGAATAATATTATTTCTGTTATTTACTAATTATTGTTAGATTTATCATTACAAGACATTGTTCGAATTTCACCTAATCTGCCCTTGTCAGAGGGGCAAAGGGCACGCACTTTATCCCAGGAATTATTAAATTAGTATTCTTAGCTAATTAAGTCAAATGTATTATGGAATGGTACATAGACTAGAATTTGATGGTCTCCCTGTTAGCTGTATTTCTGATTAAATGCAGCCTGTGGTTCACACCTATGCAGGAATTAAAAAAAAAGGATTAGGTATAGGTTAGAATATAACACTGTGACTTGACAAGGGAGACAAATGCATGCCAATTGTTGGAATTCTCTACGTGTGGTCTAAAATGCTCAGCAGCAGAGCATCTACAATTCTGACATTCATTAACACAAATTACCTTGTGGTATATCAGAAGAGCCTGTAGCAGCATGCTGTATAATAGTTGTCTAGGATATAGTGCTACAGATTCTGCAGTGCTTCCCAAGAGTCTGCCAACTGCACAGCAGAAAGCCAACAGTTTGTGTGCAACAGCTACGTATGTGGCCTGTTAGTGAATAAGACTCCTTAAACAGTCAGGAGTAAAATGACAGTCTCCATTAGACTATTACACAGACACTGGGTATCTTCCTTACTCTCCAGAGCAATAGGAGCTTCTCAGCAACTCTGAAGTTATATGACCAAAGAGATATAATTGGCCCACAAAGACAAGCCTGGGACTCCAACATGTTTCTTTTGTAACATTTCTTAAGGAAAAAAAAGTGTTTTGTTGGTAGGAAGTTTTAAAATTGTGGAAAGAAATTCAAAACAGGATTAAAAGACATTCTTTGAAAAATGATTTTATCTATTATCTATCATCTATCTATTATCTATCTATTGAAGGTTATCTATCAATAACCTTCAATATAAAATCCCACAGCCTGAATCTGTTTTCCCATTGGCATACCTATACAAATCAACTTCATGCTATCCTAAATTGTCTTAATAGCTGCATGGACCGTAACTTGGTAGATTCTTCTTTACCCCTGATTTTGTAACTAGCTTTCCTTCTACACAAGCATGTTGAACTTGGTCGAGTGCCAGCTTCGTATTAGACTTTAATAATATACCTTCTGTTATGGGTGTTAAATAGAAAACAACCTGATTCAGTGATAATTCAGGAGAAAACAAGAAACACAACTAAATAAAATATATAATATATACATTATATTGTATATATGCTTTGCGGTTAGTGATGAAAGCAGACTAACCTACCAATAAGTTAAGAGAAGTGGTTTTAATTACGTTCATCATTATTATATCATTCAATACTTTTATACCATAAAAACAATATAATAAACGTATTTTTTCCATAGATGTATACATGTGTTGCCATATATTTATATGTAAGTTGTTGTCATGCTAAAATATCACATAGGTCAATATCAGTACCAGTTGTATCACGTATATTTTTCACTGCACAATTTAACAATGAAAAAAAAAGGAGGGCTAATTTCAGTCTTGACATATCAGAAGGATAAGGTTCAGCATTTGATTTTCTGCAATCATAAAGACTGATCCATGTTACTCCAGTTCTTGCCAGAATAAGCCCTGAGAATTCAGTGGATTTCACTGAAGGCTGAGTTACCTTTCTAATTAGGCTACACAGTAAAGCTTTAGTGAGTAGTTTTTGCCACAGAATGACAACTGTTTGTCTATGTAGGCTTAAGTAGTAAAGTTTTCAGCCTGTGCATTACTTCCCTTCTGTCGTGGTTTAACTCCAGCCAGCAACTAAGCACCACCCAGCCAGCACCCCCAGTTGAGATGGGGGAAAGAATCGGAAGAGTAAAAGTGAGAAAACTCGTGGGCTGAGATAAAGACAGTTTAATAGGGAAAGCAAAAGTCGCGCACACAAGCAAAGCAAAACAAGGAATTCATTCTCTACTTCCCATGGGCAGGCAGGTGTTCAGCCATCTCCAGGAAAGCAGGGCTCCATCACGCGTAACGGGTACTTGGGAAGACAAACACCATCACTCCGAATGCCCCCCCCCCCCCCTCCCCCCCCCCGTTCTTCCCCCAGCTTTATATGCTGAGCATGACACCATATGGTATGGAATAGCCCTTTGGTCAGCTGGGGTCAGCTGTCCCAGCTGTGTCCCCTCTCAACTCTTGTGTATCCCCAGCCTACTCACTGGTGCGGTGGGGTGACAAGCAGAAAAGGCCTTAACTCTGTGTAAGCACCAGAACAAAAATACGTAACGAAAATATCGCTGTATTATCAACACTGTTTTCAGTACAAATCCAAAACGTAGCCCCATACAAGCTTCTCTGAAGAAAATTAACTCTACCCCAGCCAAAACCAGCACACTTTCCTTTGCTGTAATCCCTCATAAACTGTGCTTCAAAGTTTAAGAGGTATCTTTACCCCCTACAGTAAAAAGAATCTAGGTCTGGAGTTCAATTTATTATTGTCTACCATAGATATCTCTGCAGCTTGCAGTAAACTAATGAAAAGGATATGTTAATCTGGGTTAGCCCTGTGTAATACAGCTGTATTCTTCTTCCTGTACCCACTAATTCATTAAATGGCATTGCTGCCTGTGTCCCTACATCCCTCAAGATGTAGCTCTGGTACAACAAGTTCCCAGAAAAACCTTTGAATACATGAATGGGGTACACATACATAAGTATTCTACTGACAAAGATTCACAGATTTTAGTTATGAGTACTGTTTGGGGTTGGTTTTTTTTTTTTATTTTGTTCACATGGTGAGATACTTGCAAACAACCAATGTCACCTGGAATTCATGAACTTAAACTTTTTTTGGAAGTCAATGCTGCAGATGCTATTGAAGAGACAAAAACATATTATTTCATTTCCTTCTTGATCATGTCATTACATGTAAATAATAATTTGAGCTATTTTTTAATTTAATTTTTTAATTTTAATTTAATAATTTTTAAATTAACATGTATTGAACATCTTATATAATTATGAGCTGTAACAATAATGTAGGAGCCAGGGAGGTGTTGATATACTCAAACTTGTTTCGGCAGAAGGAAACACTCCTTATGAGCAAAATCAAGAATTTATCGCTAGTGAAATCCTAACCATCTAATCAAAGAATTCAAAATCTAATCATTACAGAAAAAAGAAAAAAAAAGTCATTATTAGAGAAACAGGTCTCAATAATAATAGACTTAAAACTGCTATACAGACAATTCCTAGCATCTAGCTATTCCCCACTGTTATGGCTTAACCTTCCACTATCCTTCTGGGTCCTACGATTATTGGCTAAACTTTGGGGGCAGGAGGAGTCCAACACGAAGTTGTTGGCATCCCAAGCCCTTCAGAGGGAAAGATATGATGTTGATGGCGGGAGTTTCTTTCTTCTCTTTGGTTGCAGGAGAATGATTTGTTTTTCCTCTTTCTAGGGCCCATTTGAGGCTATTTTTAATCTTAATATCTTACCACTTTTTACAATTTGCTTTTTCTTCATTGCTCTGCAATTCCACTTTATACCTAAACGTACTATATATGGTGTGTCTTACATATAGTGTATACTTGTTCTTTGATGCCCTAAAATCTATATTGTCCAGCTCCCATGCCTGCTTTTGTTTAATTATCAGTGAATGATCACTGGTGAGTTGTTTTACTGGGTCCCCATTTTCAAGCCTCTGTTACCATACCATGCCCGTACTCCTCTATACTACTTCATGATGCAAAGATCATAAATGTTTCTTCTACACAGAAAACTCACTTGTTACTACCATCTACACAAAAATAAAGAGAGCTTTAGGTAGATCAAGACAAGCCCAGACAAAGCCTAACAAGATTCAGTTCAGAGGTCTGAGTTAGTATCAAGGCTGTACCATCCATGTGAGTACTGTAGTTATGTGCTATAGACAGAGAAAGCATTAGTAAGCTATGTAAGTAAAGCAATGAATGGTGACAAGCTGGAGAGCTGCTAAACCAGGCAATGACAGTACTTAACTTATCCTCGTAGTATCAAAAGCGTTAAAGGAGGTATCAGCCGCCCTTCCTCTCCAGGAGAGGATGCAACCATGTACCAAAACACAGCTGACATCCCATGAAAACAATATATTATCTTCTTTAATTTAAACTATGAAGTAAAACCACAGACTTTGTTAAATAGTGGAATTGCCTAAGTGGTTTCAGATACATGTGGTCTAAATGAATGTCTTCAGGAAATGGTTTTATACTTGACTCACCAACATCAATGTGATATGTAATTACCAAGAACATGTTTACACAGTGTAATACTTTGGACATATTTTTCTAGAGTTCAGAGCAAAACCAATTTTGTAATGAAATATAGCGTTTGATAAAGGCTGGAGTTCTGCCTTGTGAAAGTTTTCATATATAAACATTCATAATACCTTGTAGGATGGAGATGCTACCAAAGTGGAGAAAATAAAATAGTCCAAACAAGCCATACTTTTTGGTTTAGAGTAAAATGCCAATAACCTATCATGACTGTGATGGTATGACTCACTTTAATACTGACACATACAGATCCCACAAACCACAGAAACATTTGGACTGTTATTTTTAATGGCCCTTTAAAGACACTAACAATAAATGCAAATAATAAAACATCTTTATTACACTGTTGTACTTGGCAAAGAAATTAGAGTTGTTTTGGATGACGGCTGTACTGGGTCTGGCTGAGATGGAGTTAACTTTCCTCACAGCAGCCCATGTTGTGCCGTGCTTTGCATTTCTGGCTAGAATGGTCTTGACAATATACTAATGTTTTTGCTATTGCTGAACAGTGCTTGCACAACATGAGGGCTTTCTCTCTGCCCCCGCATCCTCCCCACCATTTCCCCAGCCCCCCACAAAGGTCAGTAGGCTGAGGGAAGGCAAGAGGCTGGGAGGGGACACAGCCGGGACAGCTGACTTCAACTGACCACACGGATGTTCCCTACCATACAACACCATGCTCAGTAATAAAAGCTGGGGGGAAAGGTGAGGGTGGGAGGGAAGACTTTAATTATTAAGGCATTCATCTTCCAAAGCAACCACTACATGTACTGAGGCCCTGCTTCTCAGTGGCTGGACATTGCCTGCTGATGGGAAATAGAGAATAAATCTCCTCATTTTGCTTTGCTTTCATGTGAAGCCTTTGCTTTTTTCATTAAACTGCCTTAATCTCAACCCATGAGCTTGCCCATCTTATTTTCTTTTCCTGCCCTGTTGAGGAGGGGGGAGTGAGAGAGCCGCAGCGTGGGAAGCCTGGCAGCCAGTCAAGGTCAACCTACTACAATGCATTTATTTAAAAATAGTGCAGTAATTGCCACTGCGTTTATGTGCCACAGAGTCAAAAAGAATAAAATTGCAGACTCTTTGAGATGGACTCTCCAAACAGTAGGCATTAATATAAAATGCTTATTTGTGATACTATAATATAGAAATATCACATCGATAGTAAGAAAGGTAGGAGCTGTTCTTTTAGGGCTTCTTTAGCAGAGAGATGAACAGGAAATTATTTATAATTTCATTAAAATAAATGAAATAAACAACAAGAGCTTAGCTGGGTCAAATCCTGAAGTCAATTACAAAGCTCCTGTTTATTTCAGGTCGTAAAAATAAGTCTCTACAAGCCAAGAATCAGAAATGAACACAAACAAAGTTTAGGAGAGAAATTACCCAACTAATAGTTAGAAACTTTTCCAAACCACTATATGTAGTCTCTCTCACCCTCAAATCAGCTGGGAACTATAATGGATCATCCAAAGCCAGGAGGATATTATAATTTTCTAGGTTATTATTTCACTACAGTACACAGGAACACACCAATGCATTCAAAGAAGATCAAAGAAATGTATGTTTCTGTAAGTTAGTCCGATGTTAGTTACAGGTGAATACTAAAATATGTAGTTTGAAGAAAATTAAGTGTTTGTTCTAAAATGATCTAGGTGTTTGTTTTCTGCAAGCTCAGAATAACACCTCTGTTTTTTCCTTTTCTCATAGATCTGACAAACTTCAAAATTCTTGAGTATTTGGTAGGATACTATAGCAAAAAACAGCAAGGCACAAAAATTAATAGGTTATAAACAGTAGTATTATCTAGTTCTTATTTCTTTCTAAGTAAAGTTTCAATGGCTTTAACAATAAGTTAGCACCCTTTCCATTTTACAAATGGGAAACTGAGTCAGGGGGAAGTCACTCAGTCACAATTTGCTAAACTAAGAGAACACAGTATGCAACGTGGGTGAGGGATGGAAAACAAGAAAGGCATCCTGGATATCAAACCCAGTCTTTATTTTACATTCCCATAGCATGTGGGTATGCACACGTGCTACACAGATCTAACTGCTGGTCTTTTTTCTGTTTTAAGTAAATGTCTCTTTCTCTACCTTTTGGGGATATTTTTTTTTTTTTAAACTTAAGTGGTTTTTCATGTCCTTTTCAGTTCTCTGGTCTTATTTTATGAATTGAAACATAAGTACTCAGATATATTTTCAAACTGCAGGGTGTATATATACATACATAAGTACGCAAAAAAAAAAAAAAAGAAAAAGACAAAAACCCCAACACATTTCCACACATACCACTGAAGGCTGTCTCCCACTTGCCATTTGTGGTATCTTCTTCAGTCTGAATAAATAAAAATTTACTGCTCATACTCAGTGTATTTTGTATTGACACTAGCTAGGTTTCTACTCCCGTATTACAGGGAATACTCTTAAGCTAGGCAAAATTCTCAAGTCACAGAATCTTTCTGGTGGACTGTTGCTGGTGTGACTTCAATATAGGAAGGCCCTCCTGATTTGAGATTGGCAGGGATTGGAGCTCACAACTCACAGTAACCACTAAACAGAGAAGAAGAAAAAAAGAGTAATTACACCACTCACCAGAGAACAATTCTGTAACTAGACCATAGAAATGATAATACTTCAAAAACATTTAGGGGAAAAAAAAAAAGCTGTTGATGTTCCTCACAAGATATCCACTTACATTCTGGTGACTTAAATCTTACAGAATTGCGCCCTATAAAAATTCCTGATCAACCCCAGAGGCAACCCCTGGGCAACCCCATTCAGGACCCAAGAATTAGATTGGAAAAACTGTATCTGTTTGGTCTAATTTTCCACATCCTTGCATTTTTATAGTAGTTTATGCCTCTGCATAATAAGGTGCAAAATATTTGTAAAATATAATTTTCCATTCAGCTACAAATCTAGTAGCAGTGACTTTTTTTTTTAAACATACTTTACAGTGACATACATGAACACATAAGTTATATTATTATACTAAAGAGTACAGAACTGAGTTAAACTTTTGAGCATTGTTTAATGAAATGTTCCAAAAAGCTGTAGTTTTTTGTATACTTCCCCTCTCTGGTACCCAGTTAAAAATGGTCTGAAATTTCTGATTCCCTTTTCATATACCATTGCTGAATGCAAATATGAATTGGTTTAAACAAAACAAAAGGAAGAGTTTCATGTGTATATACTGAAAAGAGACTACAGGATGGGTCAGAAGTATTGCAGTATAAAGGATGTCTTGTAAGAACTGTCTTCCAGGTCTTTTTTTTTTTTTCCCGATAAAGTTTTTTTAAAAAAGGACTGATAGAGAAACATCCTTTCCCCGAACAACTACTTTTGACATTAATACTACATCTTGCAAGGAAAAAAGAACTATATAGAGTCATTTTGAGTGTAGGAGTACTGATTAGCTGATTGAGGGCAGGACAATACTATTTTCTTTCAAGATTAGAAAAAAGAAAAGTAAAAATAAATGTACAGTTAATACAAGCACAATAAAAGAACCAGTCAAGTAGAACAGTCAATGTTATAGAACAGTGAGATAGCAGTAATCATAACAAAAAAAGTTAAAAAATAGGAAAGGAATAAGAAAAGGAATTTTCTTTTTTCAAAAATGTGATACATTGCAAGTGCTTATGAAGGAGGTGTTCTTTAAAAGAAAACTAGAGTTCTATATAAACTTTTCCACTCAGCTTTTAAACATTTTATAGTTTCCAACTTAAAGACTTTCTCCTCTGTTGGGATTGTATTAGGCAAGAATAATGAGTTATAGCATAGGCTAGCCCATACCCAAATAAGAACTAGATTGAGACCATCAAATTCATATCCGTGATGAACCACAGGAATTAAAAGTCATGCCTGTTAGCATGACATCTAATATTGAACATAATTGGTCAACTTGCTTGTTTACTATTTGAATGACCATGGAAATTTTATACTCCAACATGGTAAAAAAATTGTTTTAAGTTAGTATCTTTCTGGGTACTGGTATGCATTCACTGTAAATACTAACAGTGGTAGATAAATACAACATATGTAAATAAATACAAGTAAAAAGCCACTTACCTAATTTAAAGAAGTGCTCTATCAAATATTGAAGATCAGGTTCCTATATATGTACTTAAACAGGAGGCAGTGAAGGAACAAGACATGAGCTGGGTTTTACCTTAGAATCACTGCAGCAGAGAGGGAGCCTCTAGTAAGGAGCCAAAGCAACCAGCTTTTCTTCAGTCTTCTTCAGCAAAGGGTGCATAGCCAGGCACCTTCTGCATCAGAGCTTTTTTCAGTTTGCAGCAAATAATATAGGACTCTGGATTTTAGGTGTTGCTGAATGTAGCACAGAGTTTCCACTTTTTTGTACCTATATTGAGAACTGAAACATGATTTCTGATATGGAGGACCTCAATATGGGGGTTTAAAATTTCAGCTTGCTCCTACTTCCAGATTTCTTCACTACTGCTCATTTTTAACTAGACCAAACACTTAACTGAATTTAACATGTGTTTCTGCTATCCAGGAACCTGTTGATATTGCCGTTTTTCCATGAGCACCAAGAGATAGGAATAGATGTAATATTTGAAGGATTCTATTTAATTGTACTTAAATGGTGCTGCTGAGCTTTCTTTACCAGAACAGCCATATATGTTCACAGTAAATAATTTGTCTAGCATATTCTTCATTTGCATTTAAAACATGGTAGATTGAATAAAGTAATAGGCTTTGAACTTCAAAAGCATGCAGGTTAGAAAACAAACCCTAGGAAAACACTGAAAGGCTTTAAATATATTGAAATATCTTCATATATCCATGTTTATTTCAGAAGACGTTTATAATCCTACAATCTTGATTGCAGAGTACAGTGTCTTCATTTCTTCAAGAATGTATTCTGATTCCCAAGTCAGCCACCTCTTAATTTACTATAATTGACATATTTCCCTTCCCCCATGTTTTATTATTGCTGTTTGATGTCATAATAGATTTTACAACTATCTGTGCAAGAAAAACATGGCAATTCAGGAATTCTTACATTATTGAGGCCTGAAACCTATACAACTCTACAACAAGCAATCATTTCTCATTTTACACAATTTTTGTTTTTCCTTCTTTGCCATATAAGTAGACCTAGGTATTTCCATTCCAAAATATATATTTAGTACAAAGATATAACATTGTTTTCCAGCAGAAAAAGTGTACTGAAATAATGAGTGTTATTTAATATCCTGACTAGGATAACATGAACTAGACAAATCTGAAAGCACTAATGAAGCAAAATTTCAAAAATAACTGGTATACCCACATATATATGTAGTGATAGGATGGGAGGTAAAGGTTTTAAACTGAAAGAAGGTAGATTCAGATTAGATATTAGGAAGAAATTCTTTATTGTGAGGGTGGTGAGACACTGGAACAGGTTGCCCAGCGAAGTTGTGGATGTCCCATCCCTGGAAGTGTTCAAGGCCAGGTTGGATGGGGCTTTGAGCAACCTGATCTAGTGGAAGGTGTCCCTGCCCGTGGCAGGGGGGGTGGACTAGATGATCTTTAAGGTACGTTTCAACCCAAACCATTCTATGATCTATATTTAAAGCTGTAGAATTTATACTGTTCAATGGAGAAATTCTATACCCCATCATGTCAGCCTAACTCAATCCATGAAGCCTCATTTCCTGAGGAAAGGCTGGCAGACCTAGGCCTCTCACCTCCATAGCATAACACCTAATGTGGCCACTAGCTGTGACCAAGATGAAATCTTACACCTTTTTGCCTTCAGTGCTTCTGGTGTCACTACATAGAATTTGTTTTGAGCATCACAGACAACTTCTGTTTCCCTGACAGTATCTAGAATAAGGTAGTGCTTGAAGTATCTCACCGGGGTGCTGAGCCATCAACAACATTCTTGTTTCTCAGAGCTCCTAAACATGTTAGCCTTTATAACAATATAAAAATAGCTTAGTTATGCCAATAAATAAGGATCACTTAAGCACATACGTCAATGTGTTGCTCAAGATCAAGTATTAAGATCATATTTCTGTGAACAAAATAACTAGGATTTGGCCTGGTATCAGTTTGTTGTTCTAGAAACAAATATATCTGAAGAGACTGTACAGTCTTTTGGGTAAAATAAAATAAACCTTATTTTCTTAATTAGTGAAAAACAAATAGGGATTCTGTCATTACTGTGATAATTATTTGCATTGTCACCATATCTCTAAACAAGCACAAGCACTGTTCTGTACTAGGTGCACAGAAAACTTAGAGTCCTTAAGTATTTCTTGTAAAGGTGAATCAAATGTAGCTGTTTTACAGTCAGCAGTATCAACCTGACAGAAGATCCTTCTCATCTAACACCTCTGCATCAGCACATTTTTGTACAAGCATCTTCTTTAAAAATAAAGAGTAAAAAAAAGAATTTAATTTGATATTGTATATATTGTTACCATGTATATATATATATATATATATATCACCTTACAAAAAAACCCAAAAAAATGAAACTCAACCGACTTCCTATTCAAGTATGAAACATGTTAAAAGGCTCTACAACTCCTGCCTTTTTTTTTTGTTTTACTTCATAGCATACTTGTCATACCCGTTGGAGCCTGTTATATCTCTGGCACACTGGCAAAAGGCAATTTTTAGATACTGGTGTATCATTTTTCTGCAGCATTATCACCATTTCTACCTTTCATAGAGTTCTGCTAATCCTTCCCATCTATTTACCCAAGCTGCTGCTTCTGACAGATCTAATGAATGGCATATTCTGTAGCATGTTGATTGGTAAAATATTTAAAAAACAAGGACAAGATCGACTGAGGTCAGTAAAAATAAACAGCTTATCTCTGTGCTACATCTCTTTTTACCTCATATTTTCCTTGTCAAAGACATCAGTAATGCTTCATTTTCACAGTCACATTTAGAATGGTTGACGATTTAAATGTCACCCTTCATTATTGTTTGATGTGATAAAGGTTTCATACCACAGACCACCTCAGCAAGGATAACTATTTATCCAATTCTTTTAGGAAAAGTATTAATTTTGTTTCTTAAACCAGTTCTTTATCAGGTCTTTTGTTCTTGGTTACATTTGCTATTAAATAGATCCTACTAGACTTAAAGTTCATCTAGAAAAGTGTTTTATGTGTTTTCTGAAATGTCTCTTACGTGTTTCACATTTAAATTCTGCCAGGTAAGGGCTTGATAACTTTTCCCAGTAGGAGCAACGGAGGTTAGATGACACAGTGAATTAACTTTAAGACATTCAGAACCATATGCTCCCACAGTCTGAATGCCTAAAGGAGTAGTAAATCATTGCACCACCAACTTCCCCCCCCCCCCCCCCAAAAAGAAGTAGTACAAGTTGCTGAATCTTCCTCCAAATTCAATGCGCAAGCTAAAAAAAAAAAAAACCTTACTCAGCATCCTGCCAGGCCAGTCAAAATAAAAATGGCCAAACTAATCAGTGATTTTGTATACCTAATCATGAGGTCCTTAAACAAGTCAGACTTTCTGATGGTCAGACCTCTTTCCCTGCTGGCCTCTGCTCAGTCACCCCAAAACCCCAGCCTGTTCCTGGGCTCAGGGCCCAGCTGCACCCCGGGCCGGGACTATGGAACCAGGGCTTACTGATCTTCCAACCAGCGCCTTGGCAGCCTCGTAGCCTGAGGGGCCCAGAACAGAAAAGCCTCCACAAAGATACAGTTAAAATTGTTAAGGGGGGGGGGGGAAAGGAAAAAAAAAAAAGGCAAAAACACATTTGGAAATGAAAAAGGCCAAAAGGCCTTCCTCAGTAGCACCCCTTTTCTCCACTGTCACACTTACCCTCCCATGCGCCTCCAGATCCCAACTGCCCTTGGCCCCCCCTGAGGGGCTGCCTACGGTGGGGCCTAGGCTGGGAGCTGCTTCCGCCCCTGCGGCCCTGGTGCACCAGGGGCTCCCCTTGGCTTTCTCGCCCAGGCCTGCTCCCTCCTCGCTGCTCCCAGCCACCCGCCGGCCACTGGGGACATGTCCCCTGCCAGGGCCAGCGGTGCTCACGGCCCCAGGGCCACCGGCTCCGCAAGCGCAGTGAGTGTCCCCAGCCCCAACCAAACATAGCTGGGGGGAAGTATTGTCACTCAGTGCTCTTTTCTGACTTACATTGCCACAAATCCATTGGAGTTAGCTTGCCTGTAAGATGTCCAACCTGAATCTATGCAGCTGGGGAGCTACGTTGTTTTAAGCTCTGCCCACAGCTGGTGGAGACACCCCGGTATCTAAACAGGACTTGTGGAGAGCACACGCTCTCCTTTGGTTAGGGAGGGGGGAGTTAGGCGCTAAAGGCAAATGTCTCATTTAAGTACAGATAATTGAGTGGAATAAACAGAGGCTTAGTCCTCGTGACATATTCCTTCCATAGTCCCACCCCTGAAACCAACAAGAGCCAGATTTTACAAAGATAAAACGCACATCCCGCGCACATTAATTCCTGCCAGGATTCCTGGTTGTTCATGAAGTGAGGAACAAGGTCTATAGTGAAACTATATTATCTGCATGAACAGAGGACTGGCAAGGCACATGCCATTTTAATACATATATATTTTTTTAGCTAGCTTTTATTATACTAAAAATGGAAACATTATACCAAGACCAGGATTTCACCCTATTATTCTCAGGTGTTTGCTGTTCAAAACCATGCTTTGTAGCTTTAACAAAGGTGAGCTCAACAGCCTCTTGTATCAACCTAGCTTCCCCAGGAAAAAAAAAAAAAAACCAAACCAAAAGCTAGACAGGTGTCTTTCCCCAAACCACATCCAAAGACTACCCCTGCCCCAGACAGCCAGCGAGACAGTCCACCATTCACCACCTGCCCTTCTGCTCAGCCCGTCTCCTCCAGGCTGCCCTCCTGCACCGGTACCCCAACACCCTCACCAGTCCCCGGTACAGCTCCTCCATGGGCATCCCCTTCAATACCACCCTTGATGGGTCTAGGATCATGGAGGCAAGGCACTTCATAACTTTAAAATAATTTTTTTACTTCTCCCCCACCATGCTCTGCTCACTTAGTCCCTCATGGCTTAATTCATTTTATATCCACCAGTCAGTATTCTCAGTACTATCCCTCTTTTTGAGTATTCCTAGACCCTGAGATGTGTATTCCCGCTCAGGATCCCACGGTTTCAACCCCAAGACCTTTTGGATTATACAGATATGTTAAAACCAAAACTTTTCTGAATTCTTAAGATTATGATTACAGCTGAGGCAGGATCTTACTCTAGGTAGTATGGAAATATTGTAATTTGCTACTTCTTTGTTCCTTGCAAATATGAATACTTCATATAGAAACACTTCTAAATGAAACACTTCTTCATATAGAAACACTTCAATTAAAGAAAGGTATACTGTGTTTGACTCCATTATAGGTAAAGACATTTATCTTTTACTAAAATTCTGCTTGCAGAATTGTGACGGTTTGTTTTAATTTTCCTTACTATTACGCTTCTTTTTTCCTATAGAAGATTAGAGAAGGATTCCATCAAGGGTCTTCCAAAGCTCTCAGCCTTGTTTATGGTATTTTATAAGCAGCATTATTAGCGTTAGGAAGCTTTCCCTTTCTGCACTTCTATTCTGTGAAATTTTCATAATTAGGTATGTATAATTAAGATTTCCACTAGGTTTTTTTTTTTTCTTTTAAATTCCCCTTGTCCCAGTAAAAATGACAGATAAATGCCTTGAGACTTTGTAATGCCTTAATTGTTCCCCAAGAGTTAAATTACTGAGTTAGGGCCTGATTCACGCACATTTTACGCACCATTTCCTTGACTTTTTTTTTATTTAACATTTTGCTCAGAAAGTTAATATTGCTGAGAAAAAGTGCCAATACTTCTTATTTACGTAAATCCCTTGAGAACAGTTGCCATGTCTTCCCTCTGCACCTCATTATGCACTACATGCACTCCAAAGAGACAGAATCAGCTAATAAAAAGGCATGCAGTAGTCCAACTAACCAAATATATACATCTTTTTGTTGTTACTTCAACCTTTCAGATAAATCATGCCATGAGTTTCAGCAGTATATACCTGATGCATCTCAGAAAAGTCACTCTGAATTCACATCAGTATAAATAAAAACAGATTTTGAATACTAAGAAACAGCCATCAAAACAATGATCAATAAAATACAAGCATACACAGCAGTCTGTTTTTCAGACTTTATACATATTTCATCATAAAACCTAGTTACTATTATGCAGGGGTGAGCTGCTAAAAGAATATTAAAATAATTGGCTTAAGAGGCAGCCATAGAGTTAGTACAAGAGTTACTGCTCCTCTTCTCCATAGAAATGGGACCTTCTTGTCTGGACCTGAGACAGCAGTGGGAGGAAGAGCTTCCCTCACAGCAAGCAGTGGTAGGGCAGCTCCCAACAGAAAGGATGGAGATGGAAAGGAGCAGTCCGCAAGTTAGCTCTAACTGGAATGAACCACTTCCATTCTAGCCCTGCCACTGTATATGATGGTATTAAATTAACTATAGTGCAACACAGTTGGAAGAAAAGTGTCATAACATACTTATTGTAAAGCAGTTTTTCATTGTGCTCGTTTTGGCTGGGATAGAGTTAATTTTCTTCATAGTAGTTAATATGGGGGTATGTTTTGTATTTGTGCTGGAAACAGTGTTGGTAACACAGGGATGTTTTCCTTACTGCTGAGCAGTGCTTACACAGGGTCAAGGCCTTTTCTGCTCCTCACCCCACCCCACCAGCGAGGAGGCTGGGGGTGCACAAGGAGCTGGGAGGGGACACAGCTGGGACAGCTGACCCCAGCTGACCAAAGGGATATTCCATACCAATTGACATCATGCTCAGCAATAAATGCTGTGTAAAGAAGGAGGAAGGGGTGGACATTTGGAGTGATGGTGTTTGTCTTCCCTAGTAACCGTTACGCATGATGGAGCCCTGCTTTCCTGGAGATGGCTGAACGCCTGCCTGCCCATGGGAAGCAGTGAATGAACTCCTTGCTTTGCTTTGCTTGCGTGTGTGGCTTTTGCTTTCCCTATTAAACTGTCTTTATCTCAACCCAGGAGTTCTCACTTTTAGTCTTCTGATTCTCTCCCCCATCCCACCCAGGGGGAGTGAGCGAGCAGCTGTGTGGTGCTTAGTTGCCAGCTGGGGTTAAACCACAACATCAATTCTGCGTAAAACCTGCAAATTTATTTCCTCCACCTTTTCTGATAACTTGCCTACCACTTCAGCGTCTAAAAAACCTGTATAGTTTGTTAGCCGAAAGGGCACTGAGTATGGCAGGAAACAGGATTGCTAGCTGTATTCCTCTGCCTTCGAGGCTCATTCTAGTTAGACAAAGTCTCCTTTCCTGCTCTGACTAGCTGGATTCTTGTCAAAGAAGAAAATTGTTCTACAGAATTCCTTTTTGTTGCCCTCTGAAACCCTTAATACTTTTTCTTTGTCAAAAGTATCAGGTAAAGATGTTGGTGACTGTTCTGCTAGTCCTGAGACTGCAGTTGTTAAAGGATTCTACGCCCTCAGAACAAATTCTCAGTGAAATCAGTTCATTATATTTGGTTGTTTAAAAAAAGTTTGGGTGACCTAACATTTTTAAACAAATACTAGTTCCTTGCAATAAAAAATAGCAGTGACGTGGAATTTAATGAGTTTTACCTGGGTGGGCCATGTGTTAAAAGACATCCAATAGAGAAAAATTTTCAGCTGCCCAATATTATATGACCAAAATAATGGGGAAATGTACACAGAAAACTTAACCTTTTTTTTTTTTCACTTTAGAAAAGAAAAAAAAGAAATTGTATTTTTTCTTCTTTGTGTCAGTGTTTTTCCTTTCTTCTCCTTCACATAAAGTAAGGATACCTCAAAAGAGATTGTAACACAAAATGTTTGGGATACAGCAAAACCCAGTAAATCATTATGAGATTTTTCAAATGTTCAGGGAAATATTTACATGCAATTAAAAAAACCCAAAACACAAAAACCCCAAAACCACATGGTTTCTTTCCTTGCCTCCCATTCCCATCTCATCCCCCACAAGCAAAAGGTCACTTGTTTTCTGTTCCTGTGTTCTTGTAGAAAGTTAAAAAAACCCATTGACTTAATAAAGCTCATGTGTGATATATAACACTACAACATGTTTGTTACATATATATGGACTTTTTGTAGAGGCATACTGCTTCAACATCTCTTTGCAGTTCTTCCAGAGGCTTTAGAGAGATTGAATCCTTATGATTCACTCATTTAAGAACCTCTCCAGAAGCTTTCAGTTGAACTCTCACTGAACTAAAGCTGCAGAGAAAGAGCAAGTAATGTTTTGTTAAAGAACCTGAAAATTACTCTTCAGCTGGCCTTTTAGATACAATCCATAGGATTTTGTTTTGTAGGGCAACAACTGGCAAATGCATGTTCAAACTTAAGTTTGTGCATATGTTTGTGCATGAGCAGACATATTGGATGCTTAAAATTACCAAGTTTCATTGCCTACTGCCGTTGCTCTTGAAGCTTTTCATTCTTGAGCAAAAGAGGGCAAATTATTTCCTGAGGATACATACAAGTCTTTATAACTATAACAGTTACTAAGAAATCTGTAATAATTAACCTACATCTTAAAAGCAAGTAATTATATCCCTTTCCCCAGCCCCCCCCAATCCATACACAGTTCTTGCTGAGTTTAAGCTACTCATATCAAAACAGTAACTCACAGAAGTCACCAATATCACTTATGCAGAGAAACATATCGTAAAAAAAGTGACAGGTTTCCTGTGCTCGTTCACAAAGAAAAATCTGAACAAACTTCAAAAGGAAAGAAGTAGCTTGCCCTCAATTCTAGCAGGGACACAGGTTGAAGGTTTACCAGATCTTGTAAGATGTTCTTGTTGTAGTACTGTTCTGTATCGAAAGACCTCTGAACCACACAGCTTTACAAAATATGCTAAGGCTTACACAGAAGATGCCTTCAAGAACAGATATTTGCTTCAATAATATACTGTACTTACACTCATTCCTATGACCACCCAAGAACTGCTGTACTGTGGTGGACCATGATGACCCCAAGATATTTGCTTAAGGCTTTGTGATTCTCCTAAATTACTTATATAGTCAAGACCTACGCCTTTTTTTCTTTTTCCACTTTCACCTTTGACTCTCTAGTACTCTCAGTACTCTGGTTTCTCAATAAGGAAAAAGAAAAATAAAAAATAATAATAAAAAAATCAAATGTTGTTTACCCTAATGCACCTCTTCTTGCTAACAGACCTGCTAAAGCCTACAACTTATTTGACTGTGTACAAAAGTCAATGCTTATGTGCCATTTATTTCATTTTAGGAAGGATAGTCTATTGCCATATTTTCTAATGAGTGTGTGTACACAATCTCTGGAATAAAAATACTTTCTTCTTGGAATAGACAAGTTTTCATGTTAGTCTTATTTTTTTTGATAGAAAACCCATTATTTGTATCCTACACAGAATCTTTAACTGAAAGAGGAGATAATTTCAAAAGTTTATAATTCCTTCAGCACCACATAAAGCTGGAAGGGGTTTTTTTTCTAAATGTTAACTGATCATCTGATACTTCACAAAATGGATTTTTGCAGTAAGATTTTCAACAGTGTTAAAGATACCTCAAAATGCACTGCTTAGAAGAATAGTCAAGAACACAGATGTTTCAGAAGTTAAAATCATCAGTATTGTAGTAGTCTCTAAATGACCTCAAAGTGGAAATGTTGATGAAAAAAAAAACATTCTGAATTTCTAATTATCACCTTCTGGTAATTATATGGTTCATTTATTTTATATTGTCTAGATACTTTTTTTGTGGGGGTGGGGGGAACAAACCTGTTAGGCCACTTGTAATGATTGCAAGTCAATGAGTTTAAAGTGAAGTGATAGGAAAATATAAATAATTGTCTTCTACTAGTACATTTTAAAAATAGTTAAACCGCTGCTTTTAAAAAGAAGTTGAGTTTTAACTTTTTGGTTTTTTGGTACATGTCTCATTTAAGCCATCTCCTCACTTGATGTCTACAAGGAGAATTGAGATGAGTCCGTTCCTTATCTTATTTAGCTAATGAGGTTTGGTAAATATTGCAATAATTTTACTTTTTTCTTAATACCATGTTACTTTTAATAACTACCAAAATTTCTCTCTTTTCAAATAGCTTACCATAGACTGTGAGGTTCACAAAACAGGTAAGATATACCTATAAATCTTGATTGATAGAATGTGCTAATACACATTCCACTTGTCTCCATCAGACATCAGTCAGTGACAAAAGCAGTACAAGTAACTTTAGGCTTTGGCCAAGAGCAGAGTACCTATGTTTCACTCTAGGTAAGTCTGGTACAATAGTGGTAAAGTCTGTAGAAGATCCTAGAAACCGGACTTTTCCTAAATGCCTATGCCATCAGTTTACATCTGAGAAAACAGGTATAGTTCATGGACCTCAATTTGAGATTCACATAGAATCACAGAATCTTTTAGTTTGGAAAAGACTTTTGAGATCATCAAGTCCAACCGTAAACCTAGCACTGCCAAGTCCACCACTAAACCATGTCCCTAAGCACGACATCTACATGTCTTTTAAATACCTCCAGGGGTGGTGACTCCACCACTTCCCTGGGCAGCCTGTTCCAATACCTGACAACCCTTTTGGTGAAGGAATTTTTCCTAATATCCTATCTAAACCTCCCCTGGCAAAACTTGAGGCTGTTTCCTCTTGTCCTATCACTTGCTACTTGGAGAAAGAGACTGATACCCACCTGGGCACACTGCTGGCTCGTATTCAGGTGGCTGTTGACCAATACACCCCCAGGTCCTTTTCCACCAGGCAGCTTTCCAGCCGCTCTTTCCCCAAGCCTGTAGCGTTGCATGGGGTTGTCGTGACCCAAGGGCAGGACGCGGCACTCAGCCTTGTTGAACCTCATACAATTGGCGTCGACCCATTGATCCAGCCTGTCCAGATCACTCTCTAGGTAGAGCCTTTCTACCCTCAAGCAGATCAACACTCATGACCAACTTGGTGTCATCTGCAAACGTACTGAGGGTGCACTCCATCCCCTCATCCAGATTATTGATAAAGATATCAAACAGAAATGGCCCCAATGATCTTGATAAGGAATAAAACCTTTTGGTTTGATAAGAAAACACCAGTTTATTGAAAGAAATTGTTCAGAAGGAAAAAAAAAAGTCACCCTGACAAGTCTCTCTATTCACAACCATTTACAAGAAGTTTTGTAAATGCCAAGCTTATTCTACATAAGTAATTACTTTTTCTTTTTGTAAGACCCTAAGACTTTAACTACTCCCTAGCTTAAACGAACTATGCCTGCTCTAATTATTTCAAGTGATTTATTTAGGAAGAACTGAAATGTTTTGCTTTACAAATATTTACTGAAAGAAAATTTGACTGAAATTTGACTGAAAGAAAAATGTTGAAGTTAAAACTTCCACAGAAATAGTTTTAAAAAAATTTCCATTGGCTCATACTGCATTGTCCCCTTTACATTAGAGTACTATAACGCAGTTCCCATCATACTACTCATTGAGACCACACTTCACTTATTACAGTAAGTGGCTGACTGATTATCTCATGCTAACAATACATTGCACTCACCGTTCTTAAACTGGCACTGGCGATTCACTTCTGGTTAGGAATCAAGGGAGTCCTAAATTGTCTGATATGTGTTCATACACACAGAAATTACATCTATCCTCAGTCTGAGTATCTCAGTAAACTCTGGAGCCACCTCAGTTTAAATGAGGAGAAAACTGCTAAATTGTTCTTAAGAATGATGTGCAGCTGCTCAGCTTGGAAGTCAGCTCCTTTCCCTCTGGGGCCTGCAAAGCCCAGCTGTGCTAGCCTAGGCACAGCTAACTACTCCTCTGCTCTCATAAGGAAAAACTGTTCACCAAGGAGGGGGGGGAATGGGGGTAGGGTTAATTACTTTATGGAGTAAAAGTGTCTCCTGGTTATCATCTCTGATGCGCTATATCTTCATTTAAAGTGGGATAAATCATACAGAGTGGCATTGTTGGAGAGATCACAAGGACGACCAAAACACGAGATGGATATTTTTCATAATATCTTTGTAAAAAAACAAAACAAAGCAAACTGTGCTGTTTAACACTCGTTACCGCTTGAGTATCGTCTTCTAAATTTCCAGAATTTTTCTCTACGATAAAGAATGGCAACTGACCTATGGCTCCAGAGATAACTGACTCTGGATTCAGATTGGTCTTTTTTTCACTTAACAACAATACCAGACTTCAATTTGTGAGTTATTCTGTAGATGGTAGTTCAATATTAAATGTATTTCTACAGAATCATTAAATATCTCTTTCTGTAGATCATTTTTCTATTGCTTCTGGAAACCTCTTGCTAACTATCCCTATTTTATATTAAATCTTTAATTCACATCCTTTTCTGACAAATTGTATCTTTTCTCTATACTGTTCTATACTGTTTATAATCCTCTTTACAGATCTATACCATTTATAATCCTTTCCAGCCAGCTCCAACCAGGAAATTTAGTGAAATATTACTACTGAGTTAAGTTGTACATACATAAACCATTCTGCTAGAAGACACACTTAATCAAATTTCCATTTTTATTTCAGTCCAAAAAGAATAAGGAATTCACATACAACTGCATTAAATACAGCAACAAATACATTGAGCAACCTCTGTTGCAACAACTCAAACTAAACAAAAAAAAAAAATCATTCTTTCCTCTTTGAAGATCTGAACTTTTGCTCATGAAAGTGTACTATGCCCTAGAAGTAAAGGGAGCCAAGATAAAAATGTAGTGTATTGTCAATGCTTGTAATCAAAGGGAAGTGGGCAGAAGCAAGGAAACAGAAAATCTCAACAAGGTGAGACTACAGTTTTGAAGGCCAGGAATTTTTTTTCCTGTGGACTTATGCAAAACAAAGTTGTTTTTTTTTTCTGGTGGATATCAGTGAAAGTACAGAAGGAACAAGCACCAGTATACAGTAACATGGCACCTTCTCTGAGTACACAAAGCACCTAGATGCTACCATCCATAGCTGATGGACAAGTACATCTATTTATCTAATATTAATGGAGAAGTATTTAGTCAACTTTTCCATTTTTCATTGCTGTTCTTTCAAATTCATGATCTGTTCTCCATTAGTCTTCACTAATTAGGTTTTGTTTATTCTTTTCCTAGCTTAAAATAATGTGTTCGCATCAAATGACTGTTTCTTGAATCTTATGTTTGTTGGCCTACAGCATGTGGGTGTTTACATCGTGGAACTCAGCAAAGCTGAGACATAATTCCTTGAGGTATAGCTCATATATAGATATATCTTTTTCCTTCTGTAGATATCCAAGATTTTATAGTGTGTCCAAAGTAAATGATCTCTGTGCTAGAGAGTGGTACGAATACAGTAGGAAAAGAAACATTGTTATTCCCTGACTGTTGCTATCATGCCTATATCCCTCCCTCAGTACCTTGATGAGTACTGTCTTTAACATATACTAAAAAGCTCCCATTGTATTTTAGCTCCATTCTGGTACTTGACAAATCATACCTTTTTTCCTTTAGATCCAAGTTTCCAGATTATAAACATTCAAAACATCAGCAGTATTCAATAAAATTTCACATGCCTGTGTAGGTCAACCCTGCATCAACTCTGAACTACCAGATAATGAATCAGCAGGTATATTAGAAGCATTTCTGCAGGCAAGTCACTGGCCCAGGTTCCCCAAAAATGATAACAGGCAGATATGTTTCATTTTGGTATCTTAATGAATGTATCATTCCTACTTGTAAACTTTTGAAAGTTGCTAGTAATAAGTAGTTGTAGTGAAAATTACAAAAGTTATTATCTTTCTGTGCAAATAAAACATTAGTATTAACAAATAGAGCGATTTATAAATTCTATTATTTGTGCTTCTTTTGGCCAATTTAGACTTTGAAAACTGCTTCTGAACGTACCAGGTGCCTTGGACATAACATATCTGAATGTAAAAGCAGCATGAAATAATTGAGGCTAAAACTTGGCCTGAACTATTTCCACTTTTTATGTGAGACTCATCTTTTAACACCATGCTCTGACAGTACAAAACCATGGTAACTATTACTAGAAGTTATGCTATCTGTTGCAACTGTTTTAACTGCTAAAAGCATAGCAGATGTAGCCATAAAGACAATGGATCTAGATGCTGGAGAAAAACACTATGAAAAAAAGCCTTTTCCCTGATGCTAGGGGTATATGCAGTTTAAGAGTGTTCCACATAAATCAGTATTAGATCCACATTATTCATCAAGTCAGAATGAAGAATCATTGCTGAAAACATTGGTAGATGCTAGAAACTGAGAGAAAGATAACTGGGGATAGAAAAAAATAATGCAAAGTGAGATAGATCAATTTGTGACCTAGACCATTCAAAGATGAGGAGTCTAGAAATAAGGTTTTGAGATGAGGAGACAACTCCTAGCAATGAGTAATATTAGAAACAGAGCTTCTTTTCAGCTTCAAAAGAAAGTTAGGTGACTTGTGTACTGCGTGCAATTATCCTCGGAAGACAGTACAGAAAATAAATGCAGTGAGGAAAGGTATAGCAAGAATAAGTACTTGAAAACAGACAATTCAACTGAGAAATTGGACTTTTTTTTTTAAACTAGGCCTGTAATAAATATATTATCAGAATAAGCTGCTTAAGAAAGCAAAGGATTCTCATGGCTTCAGAGGTCTTCAGTTCACAACTGCACATTCTTCTGGAGCATAGGCTTTATCCAGACAAGTTGTTTTATCAATGGAAATGTTCTATTCAATGCTATAAGTGATATATGGACATCAGACTGGATGATGTAGCTGTTCCTTCTAACCTGAAGATATGTCACTATCTATTTTGAGACTTTGGGAAGGGGGCAGGAGTTGGTTTGGGGTTATTTTGTTTGTTTATTTGTTTTTATAAACATTTTTTGTTGATGGCACCCAAGTATATGGCTAGGATTCTATGACCAAAGTAACCTTCATCCCAGTGCTCCCCTGCAAGAAATACAGCCTACTTCCTTGCAGGGTTATTAACAAATTACATACTGTGATATGTCTAATAAACATAGAAATTTTTTTCCTACAGCAGCTGTCAGGTCCTTCAACAACACACAACAATTTGGTGCATTAATTTTTTACTTTTACAACTTCATTCTTATGAACTAATACTAGAGAGGTCCATTTTTGACTCAAAATCCCAGATTAACAGAATGACCTAATTCAAGTAAGAAACAAGTGATTTGTCTTTTCACTCAGGAGAAACTGTTCAGCTATGGCTGAATCTATGTTTATATTGGAAACATTTTACAGTTAAAATGATGTCCTCATACTACACCAGCAGGAAGTTCCTAGTATTTATCTCATGTACTGACATCACTGCAATTCTGTAAGTAAAATCATCCCATCTCTTGCACAGGAAGTTATACAAATACTAGCAGTTTTGCTAATAACAATGCATATCACCCCACTTTTACTATCTTGTCAAGGACTGTTTCCACAAACCTTCTGCTAGAAGACTGCAGCATCAGCCTGATCTGAAACTCTTTCGTATTACAGAAGACAAGGCTCATCATTTCATAGCAAAAGGTGTCAAGTAATTTGCTCATTCAAAATCCAGTACCTCAGACTTGACCAGACTGTGATACAACATCAAAATCATACCCTTTTGGTTGGTCATACATCTTTGGCTATAATAGAGCACAGAAGCAGCTCAGTTCAAACACAAGGAGGACAAGTGTCTGGCTAATCTTCTAAGGTAATGCATTATCAGCAGACAATATTGCTTTAGAGATTTCCCAGGAGATGCAAGGTTTCTTAGGCAGAAGGTGGCCTTCAGGAAGACTTTGGAAATGGCACAGGAGTTGCCTTTCAGAAACAGGACAAGAGGATGAAGCCTTTTCTTGTTTTGGAAGAGAATTACAAGCCTGGGTTGTATCCCAGGAACTGCTACTGGAGCTCAACACTTTATCATCCTGCTTCTTCAGTAAGGACTCTGAATACAGACCTGGAACTTTACTGTGCTGACTATAGAGGGCTACTTTCTCAGAAATACAGGACATGCATTTGCTGTATAAGAGCACAATGTCTTTCTAAATTAAATAGGAAACAGCCTGGAAGAAGCTTCTCTCCTTCTAATACATCTATAAAGAAAGGGAACAAATGCTGTTGCTTAGTTTTGTTCCTTTATGAAATTCTCTCTTATGTTCCATCTTGAAAAAGTTAAGTATCTTTATAGAGAAACTATAACTAAAATATGTATGGTAGATCACAAAGCTTGAATGATATATATACATATTCTTGCACTGGATGCTTGCGAAACAATTTGTGTGTTGTTGAAGGAAAAAAAAAAAGACAATCAAAAAGGATTTCCATTAGCTCTAGGAATTCTTTACAGTGTCAGTATATTTTGTCTACTTATGGTGCAGGCCACTTTCACAGTTAGGAATATATCTAGGTTGTTGAATATGTTATTAATATAAACAACATCCAGAAAGTTCTTTTATCTTACTGTAGGATTTGTCATGCTTTACCAGAAATTGTGATGTTTTCCTGCAAAGTTTTTTCTAAATGTTTATTGCATTAAAAAAAAAAAAAAAATCTTAGGAATAGAAGTGTTTATAAGTTGAGTATTCTTGGGGGGGGCGGGGCAAAAAAATTGGTTCCATTTTAGCAATACAGAGTATTCTAAATTCTTTAAAGTTGCTTATGCTAAGATTAATTATGTAAAGGATACTTCAGACAAATTAGAATTACCTCTTTTTCATAAGGGGAATGAATTAAAGAAATAAAGCCTCTAAGTTCCTCCTCCAATATTGCTGTTCCTCTAGGACTGTAATTCCTGGATAAATGCCACATCTGCCTTGTGCAGTTTAATTTACTGATGATTTTAGCTTTTTCTCAGGAAAACATAGTATTTATTCATATAATATGACATGTCACAATATTACAATGATTATCCAGTTGCTTTATGTATGGTCATAATACCATCTGGTATACAGCTAGCCTTCTTTTTGCATGTGTACCATCTGGAACATCTATCTATATTCTAATTATTGTACAGATGAGATTTTTGTTTTTACAGAAACACCATATTGGCTGTATCCTTCATTGATTGCTTAATTTAAAAAAATACAATGTAAAAATAATGTAAAACAGAAACAAAAACTTGGCATCTTATATTAGTTTTAGCAGTCACATTTTCCTATGCATTTCTTCTAAGGAATTAAACAAAAAAGAAATCTAAATGTATTTACAACTACTTTGCTATTCATTTTAGTAGAAACAGGATCTGGTTATTTAGGTGAGATGAGGTAAAACTTTTAGTTTAAAGTAGTTTGGAAGCTATATATACATCAAAGTTTCACACGTTGAACTGAATTCAGTTCTCCACCATTCTGTACAAGTTAGAGTATCTAAATCTTTCTTACAAAACAGCATTGTGTGACCACAAAATAGTGTGATAAGTTCAATTGTCAGTGGCAAGTGTACATACCTATCTGTGAACCAGATGATGTTCAGGGACTAAGAAAAGTTGGTAAGTAACATTATAGCCTCAGTCCTGCAAATGTGTGTATTTTTGTAAAAAAAAAAGTTCAAAACATTCCTAAGACCCTCCTCATTTGCCTTACCTAGACCATCAGCTCTTACATTGTGTGTTCATAGCAAAAATATCATTAGGCTAAGACCCCATAATAAATACATTATGACTCAAAGAGTTTATGCAGGAGGGAGATTTGGTAATAGCTTGCAGGCAGGGGCAGACAGTGACTCACTAGTTTCCTACTGCTTCACTGAAGGACTGGACAGGGCTGAAGCTAGAGAGAAGTCAATGACATTATCCAACCCAAAGAAGCCAGTTGGTCACTTCTTCCCAGGGTCAGCCTGGACTAATTCATACATAACATTGCTGGCCCATATCAACAAGTAAGCAGAGTCTGCACTATCGCCCAGAAATGCTCCACGTCATGTCTTACAAACCTAATATCCAACTATGGCCTTATTGCATCTTGACACCATTTCAATGAGGGACTAGTGTTTTGCACCAGGGGTGGGGGAGAAAGGGGAGAAAGAGAGAGATGGAGCAGGGTTCTTTCTGGATCTCAAAAAGAAAGGCCTGACAAATGGCGTAATAAAATACTGGTTTAATAAGGTAGAATAAAAAGAGGAATCTAGATAGCAAGTACTTCTTTTATCCCTTTAGATGCTGGGAACCCTACTTTTGTGCAGTATTGGGCAGACCTGGGTGCATTTTCCCATGGCATGCTGCACAGATTCTGTCTGTGGAGAGCTTCCTTCCTCCTCCCATGCCATGGTACCTTTTATTTTGTGTAACAAACAAAACCATAGATCTTCTCCTGGCAAACTGGAATGTCACCTCTCGTAACATCCACCAGTGTGCAGCACAGACCAGCATGGGACACACCAAAAGATTCACTTACAGTCATGCTAATATAATGGCTTCTCAAGCTCTGAGTACAAGGCCCAGAAGAGCAGACAGGGTCTGTCGAAGATCACTAACTCCTCAAATGCAAGGCTTCCAATGCAGCTAGGTTGCATACCATTGCCCCATGCTTCAGATTTTCCTGACAAGAATCACTCATATGTTAGGGTAGAGCAGCAACTACCATTTATTTCATCCCTTTCCCAAATGAGGATGCCTGGTACATCAGGACTGTGAGATGCGCTATGCCTCATGCCTTTTCTGTAGCTGGGTGTCATGGTTTAACCCCAGTTGGTAACTAAGCACCACACAGCTGCTCACTTACCCTCCTACCTCCCAGGGGGATGGGGGACAGAATCGGAAAAGCACAAATACGAAAACTCATGGGCTGAGATAAGAACAGTTTAATAATTGAAATATAATAATAATAATAAATTGTAATGAAAAGGAAAATAACGAGAGAGAGAGATGAACAAAACTCAGAGAAAAACAAAAAAAACAAGTGATGCAACTGCTCACCACCTACTGACCAATGCCCAGCCAGTCCCTGAGCAGCAATCGCAGCCCCCACAGCCAACTCCCCCCAGTTTCTATACTGAGCATGGCGTCGTATGGTATGGAATAGCCCTTGGGCCAGTTTAGATCAACTATCTTGGCTGTGCCCCCTCCCAGCTTCTTGTGCACCCAGCAGAGCATGGGAAGCTGAAAACTTGACTAGTGTAAACATTACTTAGCAACAACTAAACCATCAGCGTGTTATCAACATTATTCTCATACTAAATTCAAAGCACAGCACTATACCAGCTACTAGAAAGAAAATTAACTCTATCCCAGCTGAAACCAGGACACTGGGATATAACTCTGTGCATAAGATGAAACCAGGATTGCCAGGTGCAGCAAGGGGGCCCAGGCTTGGTCTGGAACTCAGCTGTTCAGTTTCAAACATTACTACCACAACGTACCTGAAAAGTTGGGTTTTTTGGTTGTTTTGTTGGTTTGGTTTTTTTTAGGGAAGGTATCTATTCTCCACTGTATTTCTTCTAAATCATGCAAAAAATGAAAGTTAGTACACCTGAAGCATTTTGAGTTATGAAACACAAGTGCGTCAGTACAAATGCATTGAAATTCCCAGTGCGTAGCATAGAGAAATGAAAGACTTGGAAGCTATGTACAAAATTCCATATGAAAAAACATATAAATATGGTCGGTTTGCACAGAATGCCTATTTTCATTCATATTTTATTGTAGTAGAAGATTACTTTGATGATATAGATAAATGAAGTGCTCTAGAAAATTATCTGGGAGCCAAAAGGTCTTTTTTGTTTCAAAAAGTTATGTCATCAGAACAATTTCAAATATTCCATGAAACACCCATCTCAAAATAGGAAATAGCACAACATTAGATCAAACATCTGGTCCAAAATAGCTAGGCTTCAAATTAGGACAATAAATTTCAGGTGCAGACTGGCAAATTTATCTCAGACTGGAGCTTGCTTTCTGTTTTTTAAAACAAAAATTGCTTAAAAAAAAAAAAATCAGTCTCCAGATCTGAATGTTTGTCAGTCTTTCTGTGCTGGAAAAATGAAAACTAGGCTGTGTTAAATTATAAATCTTTCATTCTAGTCTCAGCCCTACCTTAACTAACTTTAGGAAGCCTCATTTGTGATAATAAATAATTTTCCCTTTAGGTTGGAAAGTGGGGCTTGTGATTAATAACTGATATGAAATGCACAGAAATGTTAAAATAACTTAATAATAGGTTTATGGTATACAATCCATGAGTTCCACATTCTAAACCTAGTTTACTTCCCCAAAGCTTTGACGTATTTTGTAGGACATAGGCTTTCTAGCTGCAATTAGGAAAAATGCAAAAAGTGTATGACTGCTTTTTGTATTCATGTTTTTTTCAGATACCTAAATTAGCATCCTCTCAGAAATATCCTTGAAAGGTTCAGTTTACAGATGACCTGTGTCTGGCTTGTAACAGTTCCATTGTATGAATAGGGAGTCAAGCCTGCATTTGGCCATGTGAAGCATATATTCAAAATATATGTAAATACATAATAAAGGCAGTTTCACTACTATTGTCTATACAGTGTATTACTATATGTCACCTATTACGCAGCTGTGGTAGAGGCTTCTTTTCTGCTAGCACACAGTAATTAACAAGAAAAAGGAGAGAGCAAAAGACACTTCTCAAAGAAAAGAACAATTTAAATCAAATTTACAATCATTTTAGTTATAATCAACGTTTTTATCTAAAAGGTAACTTGCAGTTTGAGATAATCTGTGACCTTTAAGAATATCATAATGAGTACGTGTTTAAAATATATGTCAGATTGAGTAGGATCTCTCATTTATTTATTCTGCTTTTTAACCTTGTACAAGATTTGCCTTTGTTTGCAGCCTTTTACTTTTGTTCCTTTTACTTTAAAATTTAGATAGTAGCTGGACCTCAGATAAAACCCTAAGAATATAATGCATTAGGTAAAGGCATATAAAACTCTGAAACTCAAATGCTGAAATACACTATCAAATATGCTAGGGGCTATTGCTTCCCCTAGTGTAATCTTGCTTGCTTTTAAATTGTTCTCTTCTGGCAAGAAATCAATAAAATACAGAATTCCTTTAATTAGTTGGAATTTCAAACTAAGTGTCTTACCCTTTTAGATTTAAAATCATTACGAAGGTAGGAAAAAGCCTACAGAAATTAATTCTGTAAAGAAATTATATACAAATTGCAAGATGTTATTTAATTCTCAGTTAATTAGGTACAATATTCTCTGTTTTCCTAGACTGAATGTGCAAAGTGATTCTTAAAATCCACAGCTTGCGTACTTCTTGAGTAAGAGTCCAGCTCTTGATTCCATACACAGGCAAGCTAAGCAGGCAAAACTAAATCTATCACTGAACTTAAAATAACTACAAAAGAATTTAAGGACCAACGTACAACTTTTAAAGAAGGCTCAGCCCCATGACCCTAATTTATTTTTTTTTTTAAGTAAAGAGAACTTCTTGCATATGACCCTAGCTTATAACTCTTTTATATCTTAGGATTTAATTGAGCTAGTTAACTCCTTAAATTCTAAATAATTTCCTCCCTACATCTTTTTAATACTCAGTTTCTACTTCCTCAACAATATATCCCTGTCATTCATAGCACTGAAAATAGAATTTAGATGGTTATTTATAGCCAGCAATCACCTATTTATGGAGAGATTAAGCAATATTTGAATAAGAAGGAAGTGTCTAAGTAACCAGGGCTTCCTCAAGAATTTGAAGTAGTAGTAAAAGCAATCTCCAAGTCATTAGTGATTATTTCCCATGACTTGGAGTGTAGATGATGTATCACAGGCCAACAAAAGACAAAACTTAGTCTTTAACTTTTAAAGGAGGAAAAAAAGTGTATGAGAAAATTATAGACCTGTCAGCCTCATTTCAGTATCCAGGAAGATACTGGAACAAATTAAACAATCCATTTACAAAGCCTTGAAAGAATAACAAAGTGACAAGAAACAAACTGCTTTAAGCCAATTGACTTTCCCTCTTTGACAGGCTAAGTGGATAAGGAGGAAGAAGTCATAAACTGTTCTACATTACATTCTCAGAGAAATTAGGAAAACATAGTGAAGATGAAATTATTGTATGCTGTGTGCACAGCTACCAAAAAAAAAAAAGGCCCAAAAAACTAATCAAAACATTGTGCACAGGCAATCCTTTGGTAAGTCTCAGTCTGACATCAAACAGGGTTCTGTAGAGACCTGCTCTGGGTTCAGTCCTTGTCAGTAGTTTATAATAAGACTTAGCTCCAGGTAGAGAGCAAATGTTTCAGATGTACAGATTATGCCATTTGTGTGGCATGAAATTGTGAAAAGAAGTGAGCAAATCTCATTCTGTGACTTATTAAAGTGTTCGTGTAAGATGCACAAGTTTGCTATTCTACTCTCATTTTCCATGACATTTCAGCTTGTCTATCTTTTAGGCATCATACTTTAAAAATGTAGACAAATGAGAGGGAGCAGAGAGAAAGACAACAGAAACAAGGCATTTAAAAGACAATACATCAGAAAAGATTAAAAAGAAGATGTTTTTATTCTTGAATACCATACTATTACTGTCTTTGAGGACTGCAGGGATAGGCAGGGGAGGTGAGACGTGATTAATGGTAGTACTGTTCTAGTGAGTAAAATGTTTTTATAGAGAGTGTGAAACCTCCCAGTTTCAGGGAGGTTTGGTCAAGGAGTAATGAGCTTTGCCTCCAAGAGAGTATAGATTGCTAGACAGACAGTCTTTCACACATATGAGCAAAATAGCTAGTTACCTGGAATGGCAGAGGAATCCCTGCCAATAAACAACTCTTCAAATTGGCTGGACTTACATTTGAGACTGTGACAAAATTTGGGAGATGTAAACACCAAATAAGTGACACTAATAATAAGAACCAGTGCCTTTTTTTTTTTTGCCCCCTCTTAGGAAAATGTAATTGAACTAGAAAGGCATATCTGAAGCTGATTTTACTGCTGGAAAGAAATAAACAGAAACATTTTCACTTGAGTCTCATCAGGACCACATACAACTAAGAAAAGCAACCTATTAAATGTAACGTAATTTTAGAAAGAGGGAAATATTGATTTCTTCTGAAGATATTTTATCACTTCATGGAAAGGGATAAAAACGTACATATAATTACACACATACTTGCTTGAGAAATTCCTATTTGTCACCACAAGAAGGATATAAATACCCTAGCTAAAAAAAGCTAAGTGAATCAAGAAGGCTAAGAACTGTAACAATGGGGGGAAGCTTATCATCTTAACTACTTTCCATCTCGAGTTAGACACTTCACAGAAATTGTTTCAGCAAATGAAGCAAAGGTAGCACTCAAGAGTCCAAGACCTGCCTATCACATTCATTGTCCATGAACCATATAAATTAGAAGTGAATCACAAATACACCTTTGTGACACTTTTTCTGAATCAGTCTAGAAATCAAGCAGACTTATACCAATGCCCTAACATTTTACTCTTGAAGATTAAGTCTCCTGAATAAAAAAACCCAACAACAAACCAAAAAAGAAACAAAACTAAAATCTTGACTACTAAATGTTTAAAAAAAGAAGAAGTGATGCAAGTCCAGAGTAGATAACTGATATCAGGAGCAAATTTTGTCCTTAATTACATTTTGCTTCTGCTTAAATGTTTTCCACTGTTCCAGTGAAATAAAGCCATGTTCTTCTCTGTTAGTTCTGAACCAATTAAAAAACCCACATAGATCCAATTGTAAGAGAAGAAACATTCAAATAGGAAATATGACACCTGCAAAAAGCCATAAGCACAAAATAATGATCTTAATTCTCTATTAATGTAAAGGTTCAAATGAAGACCAAATTTCTGCTTAAGCGACATAGTAAGCATTCAATCACAACAGCGACCAATCTCAAAGCAAAAGTTCATGGAAACACATCACACCTAGGGGTCAAATCAGCTGTTTCCACACCAGCATCTGATGCTAGTTGAGATACCATCAGTTATCCCACCTTGCCTCCAGCTACTACTATGAAAGGGCACAGATCATCCGTAGGTCTGATACCGTATGTGAGACAACTGCATGGGTCAAGTGGTAACTAGGACATCTCTGTCAGGCAGAAGCAAGAGCAGGGCTGCTCCATAAGGGGAGAACAAGCCAGGAGCCAAGGGTGACCCCAGCACAAGTGGTGCCTCCCCAACACGGTACAGTACCTGAGCAAGGTGGGCAGAACCATGTGCTGACAGTAACAGGTCCCACCAACAGCCCAGTGAGCACCAGACAAATGCAAGAGTCAGACATCAGCCAGGAGGGGCCATGAACAAGGACAGCATAACTAGAGCAAGACTATGGCTCTGGCCTGAGGTGAAATGGCCCCACGAGTAAGGGTGGGGGTCCCAGGTGAGGCTGGTCAGGGCCATTAAAGCCTGTTAGGGTACTCAGGGCCCTGACAATCTCAAATGACACTAGATGTCTTAGCCTGGGTGAACTGGGCCCCTAATATTTTGCAATTAGTGGATAACTTGGTCATAATAACAATCAAATTATTTTATAATCATATTTTATTATCTATAATAGAAGGTATTAGTATTTTGATTCTTACAGATAGCATTTTATCTCACTTTTCCCCCTTTTTTCCTTGCAACTCTAAAGGTACTATTGGCTATTTTTACTCTCTCCAATTTTCCCAATTCCATAGATATAATTGCTTTATTTCTGATTTGCTATTCCCTCCCATGTCTTAAATAATTGTTTCATGTCTCTCTTTAAAATTGAGTTGGTAGAATATTTACTGACCTTTAATCCATTTCATTTTTACATTTTTCTTTCCCTTTTAATTTAAAAAACTGTTTATAAACACACAGATACATCACTATAAATGGAAATGATTATTTTATATTTTAAAAAAAGGGATACACACAACAGTTAGCAAGCATTTCATTCTGTGCATGCTAGAGTTCTCTGTAAGGATGGTAGTTATTCACCACCAGCTGTTTATAGTGCAATGATGATTGTGGCCCAATTGACCAGGGATTATTGCTTCCTCCCTGCTTAAGGTGAATTGTTTACATATTCTATGAATACTGCTGATGAAGAGTCCTATAGGAAAAGGCTGGAACCATGCTGTAATCAGATTGCGACATTTTTTTCAAATATTTGTGATTTTGTTTCTTAATTCTGACATACATAACGTACTACTCTAAATGACTGAAAAACAGACATCACATGATATTGCTTATATATTTAAAAGAGAAGAAACTAAAATAAAAGCAAACAAGTCCAAAGGAAATAGTCATCAAATTAAAATCAGTCTGAACAGCCTCCCTTTGTAAAAAGATGTTGGAACACATCTTCGGTAACAACAGAACTGTGTTTTCTTAACCGTGGTGTGGCATGCTGAAATCTGCCCTTCCCCTCCGTGTAATAACCCACTGACATAAGTGTAATTATTTTTTATTTACATTGTAGCCATTGAGAGTATTTATCCATCCATCCATAGAAAAACAAGAAAACCAACCCCACCCCCCAAAAAACCCCAAATCACTGGAAAACAATTTATTAATAATAGCATTTCCAACCATTACCAATGAAAAGACACTGAAAAGATGAATTCAAACAAGTCAAACGATCACAAGCAAATTAATACAAAAGTCATATTATTAGAATATAATAAACATACTATCAAGTCACTACAAGCTGAAATTGATTCCATCTCTAGTGAAAATACCCCATATAATTTATGTGATGCATTGTATACAGAACTAACTTATTAGAAAATACATTTAATAGAGTTACAGAATCAGCAAGATGTCTTAGAGTATACCAAAATCCACTACCATTAGGAAGACTTTTTTGTATTGCCTTTCTGATAACTAAGTCTGCAACTTAACAGTAAATTTTTAAAGAAAAAAAAAAATCAGCTATGCAGAGTGCAAGTAGTATGTAAACTATAATACTATAAAAAGCAACTCAGTTAAGAAGCATGTCTAACTGATCTGGTATCAGTTTTCCTCAATTAACAAAAAAAAAGATAATTATAACTTTCTAAATAACCTCAATATAAACACACACATAAAATTTACTTATAATAAATTCTCCATGTATGCCTCCCTTATTCCTGCTGAGAAACACCTTACTTACAAAGGTTGAAGGTGTGCAGGGAGAGAAGAAATTAAAAAACTTATGTTACCTGTAGCTCTAAAAAGAATCCAGGAGGCAGAGACAATAAATGAGTTTGTAAGCAATACTGAGTAAAATTCTGTATGGCTCAGCAAAAGAGCTATATGGGTTCATGCAGCTGTGGATGTGATCCCCGTACCTCATATAGTCTTTCATCTGTAACTTGGAGAAATATTTACTCCAATTCTTGTCTTTTTTTCCTCCCCCCCCCCCGCCCCATCTTGTCCCACTCGAGAAAGTAGGTTCAAAGAGGGCCCAAAGAGTACATTCCCACTTTCCTCAAAAAAACACTTGCCAAAAAAAAAAGTTATCATGCCATGGAATAACTGGCCTGAAACTAAAAGATTTCTGTTAAGTGGCCAAATCTTCCATCTTTTGAGAGAAGCAGCTGCAGGTAATCAGTGGGTATCACCGTACAACCCATACACACCCAACTGTTTATAGCCGGATCTGTGACTTTCCTCACCAATTGTGTCGTTCTACTGTAGAAACAATACTGTTCCGTTTGTTAACAAAGCAGTTCCCTATGGCACATTTTTATTATATCAGTTTCATCATTACTTTTGTCAGAAAGTCAATTTCGGAAATGAACTTTTTTTTTTTAAATTGAGGCCTTCTCGTTGACAAGTTTACTGAGAAAAAAAACCTAAAGCTGTGAAATTCCAGACTCAGATACTCAGAATAAAATCTTCCTGAACAGACACTATTATGGAAGCCATTGAAGCTGTTCAGAGAATCAAACACTACCCAGATAAATAAAAGGATGTTGTAAGAGGTAATCAATCTGCAGAAAGTAAGCTAACACTGTTTTACAAGTACCAGGTTGAAGAACTGTTCAGAACCACTGCCACAACAAGCAGCTAACAATAATTTCCAAGCAAGTCAGTTGCCATCTTTCACTAGTTACATTTGCATTCCCTCTTGTGCTGTCTGCAATGCTTGGGGGAAGTCCTTCAAATATATGCCTCCAAAGTTTCCCCATTATTTTCCATGTAGTCCTTCCTCATTCTATGCAGATTTTGCAAGCGTTGGCTGTAGTACATTGCTTTCATTGGCAGTCGCGCTGACTACACTGTCTCGCCATTTCCAGGTGTCTCGTCCCACTCTGTGGGTTGCGAGAGGGGTGAATCTTTTCGATTCCCCGACAGTCTGTGTACCGACAAAAGCCGATCTCTGCTCGGCAGAGCCGCGTGGTCGGTAGAGTCACGACAATGACCCAGAGGAACGGTCTGGCCAGCAACTTTACTAACTGGCGAATTCCACGAACGGACAGACTTAACGAACTGGCAAGCTCAACGAACGAACAGAGGCGATCTGACAATGGAGCTATTCTCCGGGCAGCCCGTCACAATTTATCCCAAACTTGCGTATATTCGAAGAGTAGAGGAAGAGAGAAGCGAGAAAAGGAAAGAAGAAGAAAGGAGGAAAGAAAAAGTATCACCGCCCTTGGGTCCCGCGATGACAGACATCGCAATCCTCCAACGGTGACCGCGCTCGCGCTTCCTGGCGGGCGTGTCTTTTATAGGCTAATCCCCGCCTCCAGGCACGCCCCTTCAGGACTTACATGGTTCTTGTTCTAGAAAGTTCTCAGTGTTGTGCGCAGGCGCGGGGGGAGGGGGGTGGTCGCGAGGGGTCTCTCGGGCGGTCGCAAGCCGCTTCCTCAGATCAGCCCTGTGTGAGCTCTGGCCGTACACGGTCAGGTCCGGCGGAACCCGGAACCGCGCGTCCTCCGACGCGCTCTCCACGTCCCGCACCTCCCGCTCCCGCCCTCGCTCTCCCCCACCCCGTGCTCACCGACCTGCCCTCGCCATGCAAATAGCGCCTCGAGTCGCCACAATGTTTGAGACATTAACTCTTTCAGTCTCTCATGCCAGGTCTCATCTTGTATAGTCATTGGAATTCAGGGCTGTCTACAGCTCCACATTCATACATCCTTATGTGACTGTGGATGCTTACAGGTTAGAGTGTACACAGAAATGATCCATGTGGCACAGTCAACAACCACTTTACCAGGAAAAAAAAAAAAGATTTGTGAACAAAGGTCAAGAACTGCTTAGAAATCCTTAAGGATACCTAAAACACAGGTTATTAAGCTACTGCAAAGTAATAAATTTCAGCATGGTCTCTCAAACAGCTGTCCATGAATCAGTGGTTGATTATGGAGCCCTGAGGTTCTGTGGTCTATAAGTCTTCCATTCTTACAGCTAACAAGATGAACTCAAATTCTAACCCTGTTTTTTAATGAAATAATTCGTTGCAGTCCCAGGGAAGTTATGGGATTATTAAAAGGTGTGCTCCATGGTAGGCAAAAGATTGAGGATACCTTTCCTTGCGAATAAGGTGCTGAACTAGACAGGTGGGTTATATCTAAGACTCCAAAGGAAATTTTGCCCTCCCTGAAGGTAATGGAATTTTGTCATTTTATAAAATGACATTTATAATAAAATATCATTGTCATTTTTACAATATTTTATTTCCCATTACTGACTTTCTTGAAAAACTCACTTCACCTTTCTAAACATCCCATTATTGAGCTATAAAATAAGCATAATAATGAATTACTTCCCTTTGTGAGGTATTTTTAAAATGATGATAAAAATCTTCATAAGACTGCATTCTCAGGAATACAGATTTTAGTTCTACATGTCAAATATATAGCACCCAATTGCCAACACAGTTGTCTTCAATAGAAGATTGGTTCTATACTAATGGTAAATTAGGAAATAAATTATATGATTATACTGAAGTTTTATAGTTCTGCATTCATTTTCAGTAGATAATGCTCAGCCATTTATCCTGGTGGTGAAACAGATATTTAAAAGTTCTATTAAGATGAGAACAGAATCTGGCTAACACAAATGACTGATCTTAAAATTACATTCATTTCTATCAAGGAGTCATATTTTTATGGTACATTCTCGTATTGACATTTTGGCAGGTGTCATGATAGCACTGAGCATCAAGGAATTCCCGTAGTCTAGATTCTCAGCAGAAGTAAATCAGTAGGGCTAATATCCATTAGAGCCACAAGAAATTATACCACCTAAGAATCTGCTCTCAGGTATCTGCTATCCCTACTGAAATACCTTTCAAGTCAGCAGTGTGCACTGTTATCGCTTCAATGCCATGCTGTATTGAGTCCTAATAGTCATATGCCAAGCCTGTGAATCAATGCAAAACCCAGCAGGCTAGAATTAATGGAATTATTGTGATGGGTCTGCAAACTGTCTATAGTATTTTGTGTCCATTATATATCCAGCTTTTTCATAGAGTCTTGTATTTGTTCTGTGGCCTATTTTGCTTTTAAGTAAGAGTACATCTGTTGAGAGTTTGGAGGGTGATTGTTTTTATGACAATGCACCCTCGTTTTGTCATGCTTCGTTCTTGTAATTTTGAAACTATGGCGGTTTTGTTTTGAATAGGCTGTTCTGGGTAACCGTATTCATAAGCTGGTCACAATTCCTGAAGAACAGATTTTGCATGCTGAGCAGTCATTGCTGGTTCGCAGGATGTCCATGGGTCCAGGACAAGTGGACGCATCACAAGGTGCTGGGACTGATAAAAACTAGAGGGGTAAGCAAAGAGGGTGGGTTCTCCAAGAGTTCAGGTAGCCTAGAACTGTGACCTCTGTTTTTATAGGAGTTCCACTACCAAGACCAAAGGGTCTTCATTTGTCCAGAAATAAATTTGGACTTTATCACTGTTGAATGAAAGCAAGAAATTACTGTTTTTCTTTTCTAGTTCATATAAACAAATGATAATTTACATGTTATTTCCAGATGGGAAATAACATCAGTCCAGTAAGAGCAATGTCACATGTGTGAGCTTTTTTTAAACAGTAGAAAATATTGAGAAATTAAAAGCAAAAGACAGATGAATGTGGTGGTTTGAAGATGGAGGGGAAAACCTGACACAGAGCAACAATGTGCACTCCATACTATATTTTACAGAAAGCCAGAAATGACCTGTTTTTTCTGAATGTGAAGCAGCCACTTTCTAAGTGTTTTGATATTTCCTCATAGAAAACTTGAGAAAGCAGCCTACTTAGAAATCCCTTGAGAAGTGTTACGATGTTCCTGTACTCAAGTACAGTGGAAAGATTTCATCGTTGTAGCATTTGTTAAAGATCTTCTGTGTTCTATCAAGTGAAGACTGCATGTTCAATGTATAATACATAGTAATATGTAATTAATATATAAAATAGAGCAAAAGGCAATAAACACATTGCTTTGGTCTGGAACTTCAAGACTAGGAGTACAACGTACACCCAAGGAAATAAACACTTCTAGTTCTTTGGGTGTCACTTCTACATCAGTAAGGGCTGGTAGGGGTAATGAATGAACAGATTTTTTTAGTATTCAAGAAACTGCATCAAGTTCCAAACAAAAAATGCCATTTTCTAGTACATTTTGGGGACAGCAGACACAACCTAGAAATATTTAGATGTTTCAGCAAACAAACAGCAGGAAAAAAAATCACTTCTGAAGACAAAGCAACAAAGTTTCTTCTTTATAGCTGCCTTTTTTATGCTTCATGAGCCATCTGTGTCTGTACATAGCCCAAGTACCTCTGAGCCTAAATGTTAATCCAGTAAGTACAAAAAGGAAAAAAAAAAATTGCATAGAGATACTTCAAGAAAGATAACCTTGTGCATATAAGACACAAGTAATAAATCAAAAGGATGAGTCTCTCACCTTGCTTCCTTCATTAGCTTCCCTGCAGAGGCCCCAACAGGCAACTTCACAGAATCACAGACTGGTTGAGGTTGGAAGAGACTTCTGGAGATCATCTTGTCCAACCGCCCTACTCAGGCAGGGCCACCTAGAGCTGACTGCCCAGGACCATGTCCAGATGGCTTTTGAATACCTCCAAGAATGTAGACTCCACAACCTCTCTGAGCAACTTGTGCCAGTGCTCAGTCACCCTCACAGAAAAAGCGTTTCATAATGTTTCATCCTGTGTTTCAGTTTTTGTGCTTTGCCTCTTGTCTTGTCACTTAGCTCCACTGAAAGAGCCTGGCTCCATCTTGTTTAGAACTTCCTTTTAGGTCCTTTTCTTGAAAAGCTGCTTTCCACCTGGTCAGCACCCAGCATATATTGGTGCCTAGGTTTGTTCCTCTCCAGTTGCAGGACTTTGAACTTCTCCTTGTTAAACTTCATGAGGTTCCCATCAGCCCATTTCTCCAGCCTGTTGAGGTCCCTCTGGATGGCAGCACAACCCCCTGGCATATCAGCCTCTCCTCCCAGTTTTGTGTCATCAGCAAACTTTCTGAGGGTATACTCTGCCCCATCATCTGGATCTTTAATGAAGATGTTAAACAGGTCTGGACCCAATATTGACTCCTGGGGTAACCACTAGTTACTGGCCTCTAACTAGACTTCGTGCCACTGATCACCCCCGTCTGGGCCCAGCTGTTCAGACAGTTTTAAGTCCACCTCACCGTCTGCTCATCCAGCCCATGCTTCATCAGCATTTTTATGAGGATCGTATGGGAGACAGTGTTGAAAGTCTTACTGAAATCTAGGCAGACAATATGCCTTGCTCTTCCCTTGTTTACCAAACAAGTCGTTTCATCATATAAGTCTAAGTTTGTTAAGCACGACTTCCCCTTGGTGAATCCATGCTGGCTACTCCTGATGACTTTCTTGTTGTTCATGTGCCTGGAAATGGTTTTCAGGATTAGTTGCTTCATCACCTTCTCAGGAATTGAGATGAGGCTGACTGGCCTGTAGTTCCCTGGATCCTCTTTCTTACCCTTCTTGAAGATAGGAATGGCATTTGCTTTCCTCCATTTCTCCCAGTCCCCATGATCAATTAAAGGTTATCAAAAGTGGCCTTGCAATGACATCAGCCAGGTCCCTCAGCACTGATGGGGGCATCCCATCAGGGCCCACGGATTTATGTGTGTCTAGTTTGCTTACATATTCCCTGACCTGAACTTCTTCCACCAAGGGTACAACTTTCTTGTTCTAGATTTACCCCTTGTTCTCTGAAGCCTGGGATTCCCAAAGGCCAGTCTTGCTAGTAAAGACTAAAGCAAAGAAGGCTTTGAGTACCCCAGCCTTTTCCAGATCCTGTGTCACCAGATCCTGTGCCTCATTCACCAGTGGGCTCACATTCTCCTTAGTGTTCCTTTTGTCACGTATGAACTTATAGAAACCCTTCTTCTTGCTTTTAACATCCCTTGCCAGACTCAATTTGGGTTGGGCTTTGGCTTTCCTAAGTGCTTTCAAAGCAAGAGTGCAAATACAGAGGGGGTCTGTGCCAGCACAGGGCACATCCATCCGCTCCAGCATGGGGTTCTCCACAGGCTGCAGTGTGGATATCTGCCCCAGCATGGTCCTCTCCAGGGGTTGCGAGAGGACAACCTGCTTCACCATGGTCTTCTCCAGGGGCTGCAGGGGAACCCCTGCTCCAGTACCTGGAGCACCTCCTCCCCCTCCTCCTTCTCTCACCTTGGTGTTCGCAGGGCTGTTTCTCACACTTTTCCCCTCATTCCTCACTGCTGGGCAGCATTCTGCCCTTTTTTCTTTGTGCCTGCCGAAAATTTCCCAGGAATACCTTCAAGCCACAGCTGCAGCCAGCTGTCAGGGTGGGCTGTGTCTATGAAGGCTGGAGTGCCCAGAAGAACAATGCCCTCTACCACCTTCTTGTACCCCTGAGTCCTTCCCCTGGGCACACCTTCCACCTGGGGCTGGGCACTGTGGGGAAGATGCCAGCAAGAAACTCCTGCCTCCGTGTGCAGCTGGAGTGCACGTGCACAAGGGAGCAGCTGGTGGGAGACATGCAGTGCCTCCTCTACCACCGCCAAGACAAGCTGAGGAGAAATCAAGAGCCCAGCCTCCTACACACCCTCTACAGTGGCTCCTACCTCAATGTGGAGAAAACCTCCTACTGCTTCCAGATGTTTGTGAAAGCAACCTGGCAGGTTATGCCTCAGTCATGCACTGCTGGCTAACGGTGCTGCCCTCCAGCTGCTCCTGCAAGCTCCAGTTGACAAATGCTTCCAGGGGAACCCTCTCCATAGAGATGAGTTTTGGATTGTGGCTGGATGACTCAGATGCCTTCCTGACCATCGAGTAGGTAGATACCAGCATTACCAGCAGGATGACGTGGCTGGAGAGCTGCACTGTGGTAGGGATGCAATTCTTCAGGCACACGGCCAGGTGTGCCCAGCACTACAGCTTCCACCTCAAGTACCTGCAGCTCTGTGGCTGTATACTGGTGTGCACAGACTTTTCCTCCCATGCCCTGAGGACAGCCGTGACGCAAGTCCTGATGACCATACCCCCTCAAGTTGGCACAGGAGGAATTTCCTGCTGCTGCTGGATGGTAGCCCGAGGCAGCTGTGCTGCTGTCTGGAGGAGAAATGCCTTGGCCACCTCCTCTTCAGCAAGAAGAGGGTGCCTGAGGAGATGGTCTTGTCTGCGGCCTTCTGCATGGCCAGCCTGCTCAGCCTCTCCCAACACCCGACGCAGGAGCTGGCTGCCCATGCCCAAGCACTGCATGAGTTCAAGGAGCTGCAAGAATGGCCCACAAGACTGCTGATCTCCAGATGTTGAAAGGGGTCTTCACACACAGAGCTGTGTTTGCGGGGCTCACAGCTGACAGCAGATGATGACCTCATACCCCATGGAAAAAGCACAAGGGACAAGCACCACAAGTGCAGAGCAGGGCTCTGGCTGCTGCCTCAGTGCGAGGCTTGGGCATGAGCCAACACACAGCAATGGCTCGAGAGCAGGAGGTGCATCCCTTCACAGATCACCAAGAGAAAATGGAAATCTTCATGAGCATTTGGTAGTAGCCAGCACACTGAATAACTTTTCCCTGTTAGATTTATTTAATCTAATTCCCTAGCATTTCCCTCCCTAATTAGCATTGCTTTTGTGTAATTAAACTTTTGGTTTCTATAGAGAGGTGCTATAGCTATGAAATTCATAACTAAAAATGTTGCCACCAAATTGTAGATTTTAGCTACATCCATGCAATCTTAGTGAATCCCACAGCTTTGGGAGTGTGTTAAATGAACAGATTTCAGATGGAGAATGCCACAGAAGGTGAGAGAATAGAAAACTGCTTTGGTGTGGTAGATATAGCTGCAAAACAAAGCCCACCATTGCACAAACCACCAGCTAAATGCTATAAACCATGCATTACAGCTTTTCTGTTGATATTCTGAAAATAATTATGATTGTGAGCTGTCAGAAAGATTCACTGCACCAATTATGTTCATCACCAACTGACAACCTACCTAGGCAAACCCTTTTAAAATCTGAGCCTCCTACAACACTAATGAGCATTAAAGAACAAAATATATAGCTCCCATGAGTTGGAGGCACAGCATCATAGCTTACCACTGCTATAAACAGTAAATCTTTACATATGCCTATTGGCAATGATGTTCCACAAATGTCAGCATAGACTCTTGTTTTCTAACTTCATCAGTAACACTCCTCTTCAGTACATTTGTAACCTGCAACCTAAAATCAACTATACCAACATAAAGAAGTATGTTTTATAGAGAGAAGGAGATTTCCTCTTGGGGTGGGAAGAAGCAGGGTGGTGTGAAAAGGGTTTCATATAACTTTCAAGAATTGAGAACCCCCCTGAAGATTTGTAGATCTCTCTCTAAAAGCTATACTACTGATTGTTCCGAGTGAAAGGATTTTGGGGATTTTTTTGTTTGTTGTTTTTTTTTAAGCAGTGCTGGCCATGGAACAGTGCCACAGTCTCTGTCATATTCTATGCTGCAATGTAGCCATTTGTCACAATGTCATATGCGCTACAGGATCTCATTGAGGTGTCATGCCCTCAAAACCCATTCCTGCTGCCACGAATGAGACACAATAAAACAGGAGTATATGCTACTAAAGAAAGAAATTGTTTTGTTTGTCAGGAGTCTTGAGAGCAGTAACTTCACTCGGAGGAGCACTCTCAGATTATTTTAGCACAGTTGTCACATGCACAGATAAACCCAGTGAAATATAGTTTTCAGGATCATTATTTGTATAGCATTTCAAAACAATTTGTCTTGACCTAATGCTTTCATAAATACCTGATACCTGGAACTCTTGGGTGCATCTACAGGCCACTCCAAAACTGAAGCCTAGATAAATGTAGCAATCAACTGTGTAATACCATATGAGGAATACCATTTCATTAAAATAAGACAAAACAACAAACAGCACATCACTAAGTAGAGATTTCTAATATACCAGAGAAAGAACAGGAAAAATGTTTAAAATGTGAGAAACATTTTAGACCCCTTCAGTAAAAAGCTGAATTTCATTATACAGTCAGGTGCAAAAATACCTGGTGAAAGACACATAAGCTGTGTACTCAGAAGTATATTTTATTGCAGTGTCTGCCAGTGCTCTTCAGGACAATTCCATGGGAATCTGTACTGTTCAAAGGGAGATATAGCTGGAATACAGGCAGGAAAAACTTAAAATGCAACCTTAACGTGGAAAACCTTGAAGTGGCTGGAAAACCCTCCAGCATATAACAGAATATACTCATATGCACCTTGGACCACCCTGAATCTATAAACTTATATCCCATAGTGATCTGCAGGCATGGTCTGTCCTACGTACACTATCTTACCCTCGTGTCAAACTTCTATGCCCTTGATTATCTGCACATACCACTGAAGTAGAAATCAAATTATAAATGTGACCAACGAGTAAGCAATACACTGGGGAAGCGCTCCTGCCTACAGAATTAGACGTTTGGAAAGGTGCTTGGCAGGACCTTCCTTACAAAATAACACTTTTGCTCATTGGGTAAGGGAGAGAGGTAAGAGAAAGAAAACTCAGTAGCTACCAAAAAGTAAAAGAGGATAATTCAGGCCTCCAATTCAAGAGTTCCATAAGGAGAAAATGGCAATGAAACACCCAGCATGTCCACGCAGCTGTGGGCTTCCTATCACCATGGACACATCATCTGCACAAAAGGATGTTGAATAGGTAAGACTACAGCAGTAGTCTTGTCAGCAGTGAGATAACGACCTTCAGGACACAACTGGCCCTTTTTGGCTGGCAACCCTTGGTAGCTGAGAGGTGAATTCTATTAGTCTTTCTAATAGCCCATCTGGCAGCCAGGTTTTCTCTGCCTGGCAATAAATCACAACCAGCGATATGGACCCTGCTAATCCTGCTCTTCTTCTGGTTGGAAGGGAGGATGCCCATCATGACTTGCAATTGAAAGGAATGGAGCATAGTGTCACAGACCTCTGCAATAATGGCTGGAATAGATTTGCAAATGCTCAATTTTTGTGATACAAATCTGTAGGAATTTGGCAAGTTTGGCAAGATAATCTTCCAGTGGGGAGTTTGCAAGCACTTGAGCAGTCACTGCAGTTAGCAGTGACTGCAAAACAGACGACAAATATGTCTGTTGGTTAGTTTGGTACAGTAGCTTGGTCATATACCTGTATCTGAAATGCATTTAAGAAGCAATGAAAACAAATTACATGGAGCCTAGAAAAAGTATTTCCTTTCATAAGTTTAACGTTTTCTGAGCTTTAATTTAATTAAATGTCTTCCTGCACTTCAGCTGTTAAAAAAGCTCACATTTTCTGCCATTGACTCCATTCATTAAGTGGATCAGAAGAAGAAAAAAAGGTGCAAATTCTGCTTCCAGGCAGGTTGAAGTCCAGTGCAGCTCTGTATGCATCTTGCTCCAAAAATATATGTCATATATCTCTACCTAATAAATACTGGATAACATTTTTCGTAAATTTTTAGACCATTGTAATTATACCTTCTGGATAACCTGCCTTTTCACAGATATACTACTAAAGTGATGCTTGTAATAAGTTTTACCTACCATTCACCCTGCTGAAATCTGTTAATTAAGACTTTCAGACACACACAATAATCCTACTTTTTCTGTTCCTGGAGGACTATGCATATGCATGAGTGATCTCTGCAGCTGGAATGTTAACACTGCTGAGGGTAATATTCTATATATGGAGTAGCCATATGCCCACACATCATACCTTGGCCCTTTTACATAAATATAATCCAAATCTGCATTCTGGGATATGCAGTGTTTCAGAAAAGATAGCTTGGGAGAGGAAGGTTCACTGGGCAACAAATTTTCTTTAAGCCTAGGGGAAAAAAAAGTAGAAATAATAGTTCTGATGCTTTCCAAAAATAAAACACAGCTATCAGAACTCCCTGGCTATTTGACACCTCCTTTTCTCTGCAGTAATAAATACATCTAAGGAGACTTCTATTTTGATAGTCCCCTCTGAAAAACCCTCCACCCTCTTCAATACAAGATTTTAAGTACCTTTTAAGATCATTGCAGTTATTCAATCTTCCTTACTGCATAACATACAAAAATGTATTTTCTGGCTGAGAAACAGCAGGCCTTTTAGAAAGCTATCCAAGCCTTGTAATATTATAGGATATAGGCTTCTTATGCAGTCCATCACAAAAAACAGACACCTCAGAAAGGGAGGTACAAAGCTCCTACACATATGTTGACAGGGACCAAAGTTTGTCTTGACATTTTATCTAGTAGAGTGTTCACCAAGCAAGTTGAAGATCATAGTCTGATGCCCTGATTGCTCTAGGGATACTGACCCCTATCACTCACCTGCCAGCAAGGGCTTCTAAGCAGCTGGCTATTCCAAGGCACAGGGCACTCCCAGTCTGCTCTGGGTTTGCTTTCACATGGGCTAGATAGGCGTTCAGTCAAAAAGAGAAAATCCAAAAGTGATTATTACTGCCCTTCCATTTCCTCTTTGAAGAGGAAATGGGAAGGGACTACAGACTGGGACCCAGTTCTCCCCCTTTCCAACACAACTCTTTGGGGTGCTCCTGAATTGCTAAACTGGAGTTTAATTCTCATTCATTTCTGTGAGAGGGACGCTGCCCACAATGGTTTAACATTGCAGAATTCAAATAGTGCTCTCTAACAGGGATGAGATGTGTCCCCTCAGTCTTTTCCATGCTTAAAGAAGCTCTGTTTGGTAAGTAGGGTATTTACCGTAATTCTTGTACACAGAAACATAATTAACGTTAGTGTAGCTGTAGTAAATAGTGAACTTAAATATTATCTTGAAATTTTCATTTTTAATGAATAGAAACCTTCCATTCATGGTGGACTTGGCTGGCCTAAGCAGAGGCAGTCTAGTTCTTGCTGTTTGCAACACTACCAAAGGAGCTGCGTTTCATTGTGTGATTTCCCATTTTAAACAGCAAAGCCTCCATTTCTCAAATCATGGGACCTGGAATTCACATGATCTGCTCAGTACACTAGCCCAACTAGATCAGTATCCTTACTCACACCAGAGGACAGTAATATTTCTGAATCAGGGAGGATATTTTTTTCCTAATATTTGAAGTTCAGTAAGTAATTTGTGTCATAAGAAAAGAAGGAGACAAGGCAACCATGTCACAACTGTCCTAGGTCTTTATGGGAGCTCAACCAAATGAAAGCATTTTAATGTAAAAGCAAAATATTCAGGTTTATCATTGTGCTTTTTGGATTAAAAAAAGCTATCCACAGAAAGTTGGTATTAGAACAACAAAACAAAAATCCAAAACCCTCAGACTTTGAATATACTTGTTTTTCTGCTACACATTTGAACAGAATATTTTCAACCAGCTGTAATAACCTTTCAGTAAATTATGCATTTCACCCACAGATCCTACTCTTTTGATAAAGGTAATATTTTTTTTCTTATTACACAGAAGCAATAAAAATCTTCTTGTTAACCCACACTTAGGTCATGATAAATAAAAGCAGCATTTGCCACAAATTATCCAAGTGACAAAGTAAACAAAGTGGTTAAATTCTATCTTCTGTTCCCTAGAGATTCTGGGAGATCTTTCCTTAAAAGAAAAAGGGGAAAGGAAAAAAAACAAAAATGAGTTGAACTTCCAAATTTAAAATCCCTCATCTGTGATGTAAAAAATAAATTAATGATAATAAAAAAGACCAATACATCCCTCAGCTGTGCCCAAAAAACTTTAACTGATTCTCATAGGTGAGGCAGATAAATTCTTATTTTATATCTTAGGTTCAATCTGTTTTGTTTCTATGAAATAGATCTTACTATACCTTCTATCTTCATTGTGTTTCTCATATATGTAGGTATGTGAAAAACAGCGCCAGGAACCCCAGAAATGTGTTTAAATGAAGATAACAAATTTTTCCCTGTGGTATCTAAATGAACTCAATATGCTAGAGTTGTTATACTGAGGTACTATTTGTGGAAATAACCTAGTTTACCATCTGAAGCCATGCATCTCTGGCAGCTATTGACAAGAGGTTCTTGTTAGAATATGCCACTTGTGAAAACAGAATAGTTCCCAACCTCAAGTGCTTTTAAAAGGTTGTTTAATTACTTAAACTATTTTTATTTCTAATTGGTACTTTCATGGAATGGCTATGGTACCTAATTGATTGAACATTAGTTCCATTTTACATTATGTCTGATGAGTTATTGATTGCCCTTTGCTTTCAGGACACTTAGGACTTTCCTGGTGAAGCACATAAAAGAATAAATACTCCAACCCTGCTGCATCAGTAACTTGTCCTAGCAGGACTGTTGCAGGCTTCCATATAAAAGATCCCTACCATTACAGTCCATTGATCTAACAGTGTGTGATGCATTTCAATGTCGTAAACAGCTCCTGTGGTTTTTTTTTTTCTTCCTCTCATGGCTCCAGTCTTTGAAAGAAGAAAGCTCAAAACTCAAAGAATTGACCCCTTCTCCTTTTGGGGCATTTAGAGCTAGAAACTTGCTACCATTTTAGCTATGGTTACTGATCTCAGGGAAGTATAAAAATCAAACCTAAGTTTTTCAAGAGCATAAGAATTTTCCATAAGACTACCTGGTAGCCTCTAAACCTTCTTACTGAGCTACTGTGGTTCAGCTCAACGGACAGTTTAAAGGCTTTACAAACCACCTTTTTGTTTCAATAATTTATTTTTCTTGCTCTCGTTTTAGTTTTGCAAATGAAGGTCAGCACACATTGCAGGGATCACTAAAAAAAATAAAATTAAGATGTTTGTTTTGGTTAAGCAACTGAAAGAAGACTCTCTGAAATGGTTCTATTCTGAGGGTACTTAATCAAGCAGAACAGATGTTTACTATATAATTAGGGAACGCTTTGCCATCAGTATGAACAAATCATGAAATCAAATTGCTCCATAATACTTTCCATTATTTCACAGACACTTGCTGTGAAGAATTGAGGGTAAGCAAAAAAGACAGATACTGTGTTATTCTCCAGCTGTAGGCACTATTTGATTACCCGGCAGGGGAAACAATGCTGCCTGTTAGCATAAAGCCAGAAGAGCTAGAGCCTGCTTCATTTGCCAATCTAGTATAGAGGACTTGCAGAGGAGGGAGGGTTGTGCGTGAGGTGTAGCACAACTCCGCTATATTGTGCTCATCCTTCACTAATACAAGCTAGGAAAGTAAGAGGCCATAAGCAGTAGAGAGCCCAGGCATAGCTCCAGCAGCTTTTAGAACAGGTTTGGGCAGATGATTCTTCTGTTCTGTTACCAGCAATGAACTAAATTTCTACACTGAGGTTCGTATAGAGGCATGATGTCCTACAGTAGACGTCAAGGAGCCTTAATTCACACAAAGGGTTTTGAAAGCCAGGCCTATCCCATGAGTACCTCTAGGCAGGGAGGCTGTATCTATGACAGCAAGCTGAACGTAGCCAGGGCAGGGACCTCAACCCCAGCAAGCAATTGCCCGTACTGTTAAGTTATTGGTACCTTTTGTCCCAGGCCAGCAAGCACTCTCCTGGACAGAGCTCAGGCACAGTTCCTGTGCTAGCACAGAGTGACTTCTCTCTTAGCAACTCAAAAGTGGCTCCTCTGTTTTGAAGAATAGAGAATTTAACTTTTTGGACAGAGTGGCTGTTGTGCTACTTGGCCTGAGGGTCGGAGAATCGTTTCTGGCCCATTTCACTTGCTAGAAAAGACCATGGCCAGTGAGTCCCTAACCTGTCTGTACTGGTTTTGAGGCCGAAGCAGGTATTTCAGTGCTCCACTCTGTGCTTGTACCAGATCAGGTGGTGCTTCCTCAGGAGTTTGGCACCAGCGGCACTGTGGATGGAGGTCAGGACACATCACTTGGGAAGGAGATGGGAGGAAATTCTGTCATGACTGCTCTCTAGAAGCTGGTCAGGAAAAGAGACAGGGAACATAGTAGCGAGAGTGGTGAGTGGCTAGTGCCTGAAGCAGAAGAATACTCGCTGGAAATCAACCTCAGGCCAGTCATCTATCAATCTTGCAGTGCTATAATCTGGAACAAACTATCTAAGAATAAGCCAGCCCCCAAAGAAGGAAGCTATATCTGTGGCTGGAACCACTGAGTGAGGTTACTTAACCTGAGCTCTTGTTACCAAGACCAGGGTTCAGAGACTTTCTTGACTGGATGATTCCTTGAGGGAACGTCTCCCTTGTAGAGTGAGTGGGGGGCATCCAGCACTCACTGCTAACACATGGATACCCCAGCTCACTACCCTGGCAGTATTTCCCGTAGTCTGTATCTGTGCATATGGCCAACCAACTCAAATTCCAGACACGTCCACTGATGTTCCCAAATTAGTTCTGATGACAGTTATTACAGAAGTGCTCCAGATATATATAGCTAGAGCTATCTAATAGATAAAATGCCAATAGATGGTGCTTATGAACACGTAGATTTACTCCTGAGCTTCAGAAGACTGATTTACCTTTTTGTATGCGCTGCAAATGGCTTCTTATGATGCGCTGTTAAAAAGGTGGGTCAAACTGAAAGCTTTATATTATTTTTACTTCACGTGCAGAAATTTCTTCAACAGCACTGCCAGAAAAAAAGTTTTACAAAATAATGATTTGCCACATGCAGATATTATGATTTTTTTCAGGTCTAGACGCAAGGTCTGATTTCTAGAGTTGCTCAGTACCATCAGTTCCTATTAAATCTGCTATTTGTTACTGTTTTTTTCATCTGCTTACCCATCTCTGGGTGGCAGCCTACAAAAAAGAACAGATTGAATTAATTCCTGTCACCAGTTTCTGATGATAGTAATTTACTCTATCACTGGAGTCTCTGAACTTTGCTGAGATACAGATGTATCTTAGTTTTTATATACATATTTCTGCTTCCAAAGTTGTCAAATACTTATTCCAACCCAGAAAACTTTGAGTGAGCCACAGAGGTTGCAATATGAAAAATTTAAGGCAGAGAGAAGACAGTGGATCTTCAGTTGATCTCTAGCTTGTAGCTACCAATGGTAATTTGGAGCTGGCATAGCTCTGTAAATAATAAATTCCACACTGTTTATGTATATGGTTCATGCTATATTCTTCCTGAACCTCATATGTATGACATGATAATGTGACTGGTCTGTTCCTCTTTTTCCTTTTTTTCACACTCACAAGAGTTCACTAACACATGATGACAATCACAATCAAAGGACTGCGGTAGTGGAGTGAAAAACACAACTAAAAATCTATGCAAATAATGTTCTAAATTTAAATAGGCTTACTCCAGCAACTGATCTCTTAGTATTATTTAGCATTTACAATATGTAATATTCAACTAAAAGTTCTCAGCATGTTAGCTTCTGCCAAAACCTCCTGATATGAGGCCAAATCATATAATGACTATAAACTGTTGCAATCAACGACTGATCAACATATAATTAAAATGAATATAACATTAATTTTCAATTCATTGTATAGTTACTTTTTTTCTTGCAACATGATATTGTTTTCATTCAATGTGAATCACAGTCCAATGGCTATACTACCATTAAAAAAACCTGCTCTGGAGAAGGAATAAACAATAAAGGATAAGTAACCTAATATAACTCTAGCTTTGGTGTAGTCAGACTTCTAGTCTTTGAAAATATTTATTCTTCTACTTGGCACTTGAATGAATTTCTCTGATATCCTTTTACATTCCAGCGAAATTAAACTTTTTTCCCCCTCAAACCTTGTCTCTGTGTAACCTATAGTAGCACACACACTGTTCAGATGTTACTTATTTCTTTTATTTTACCTTTTGTTTATATTTGGTCTGGTCTAGTTTATTTCTCTGGGATCTAAATGGAGACACCCCTGGGTACCACAGTATGGTCTGACCATAAAGAAAGGGAAGGAGAAAATTCTTTTACTGCAGGTGGCAGAACAAGTGTCATGAACTAAGGCTGAGAAGGGAATGACCAGGGCTGTTAATTTTTAAGGGAATCTGAGGAGCGTATATGCTGCTGTGAGGAACATTGGCCCTGTGGAAAAGGAACTGATACTGAATCACCATGAAGGGAATTTGGAGCATTGCACCACAGCTCTTCCCGCAGCCATGCTTTCTGAGATAGGTCAAGAAGAAATGCTGAGAAACAAAGGGTTCCCTCACTTGCAAGTTCTGGGGTCTGCAACCAAACCTCCTGCAGGCCTTTAGATGTGGCATTTCTTGCTCAAATTTCTTGAGTGAACTCTGAAGAGAAAAGTGGTAGAAATAACAAACAAAACCTTTTGTGGCAGTAACCATAAACAACTTTCTACCTACCTATTTTGCCTTCTACTCAGCAAGCCTCTCAACAAGGAAAGTTTTCTCTGGTTCTGTGTTCAACCCTTGTACCTCAGATTTTCCCTGTCATTTAGTGACCTTACTATATAACATTCCTTTGAACACAGTTCAGTCGTGACTACACCTAGTATATTCAGTTAAATGCCAGATGGTGAGGCAGGGTATCTGGCTTTATAAATAAATAATTTCCATTCAATCTCTGAGAGTATGGCTAGAAATTGCAATTTCTGCAATTGCTGCCTGTTGAAACAGGGATGCAGAATGGAAGTTAGTAAGGTCACATTCATCACATAATATTTAGCACAAAGCTATTTTACTATATAAAGTTAGATATCTTTCAACAGCTACTTAGACCAAGACAAATATTCTCAAACAAAAATGTTTTGAAACATTTTTCCCTGCCCCCAACCCTATTAACATCATTAAAAGCTTCTGTTTGAAATAGTTCATGACATGTAAATCAACAAAAAGACAGATTTAAGAAAAGGTAGTAGAAGATTTTGAATATGAGTATCACCAGCTCCTATAAGTCTATAAAATTACTGTAGATACTTTAACTGATACTGAAAATAACTTGGCATGGCCCAAGGAAGGAAAGGATTACTTTAAGAAAATATTGCTCAACAGTGATCATTTCTATTTCATTAGTTACTGCACAATGAGCTGTCTAATGAAACAGTTTTCTCCCCAGAAGACAGGAGAGACAGACTTCAATGCTGACCACTAAAATACTGAGCAAACTGTATCACTCCTTCCCAAATATTTATTATGAAATTTGATACAGTTACAAGTTTTGGAAGATTCATGTATAATCCAGTTATATTAATATTCAGTATTTGCAATGGTTGAGACAGGCTAGTAGGCTAATTAAGACTCTTTTTTTGCTAACACAGTCTTTGTTCACGGTATCTTTTTCCATCAAGGATCTTCACCCCAGATGCTTATGAAATGAAAGCTGGGACATGCCAGCTTCTGCAGCCATAGGCACACAATAAGGAGCAATTCATCAAGTTCAGCTGTTTTTCACAGAATGTTATATACTGATGAGGCTGTAAATGTAAATACAGTTGTGTTAATGGAAGAGACAGTTTTGGAGTGGGAAGCTGAACTGGAACATTTGAGTTTTAAGAGAAATATCTTACTGCTCTTTCTCTAAAATGCTGTCACCTTGGTCATAGGGTATGACTAGCTGTTAATGAATGTATTAATGGAGCTTCTTTGCCTGGGAGATATGTGTCTGTCCCCATAGCTTTGCCACACAACCTTTACTACCCTTGCATTCCTTTTGATAGCAAAGCTTCAGAAAAAGCACAGTTCAATAGCCAAAGCTGAAGGCAGTCTAATAGTCACCAAGATTGTACAGAAGACAGACTGTCAGCATGGTGGGTTCTGCCCTCCAGTTTGGGAAGGTTTCTATAAAGCCAGAGATCTGCAGCTACAGAACAAGGAAGAAGGGAAGTCTACACCACACTGAATGCCCTGCATTGCCAATAACTTCATTAAAGCAGCTCTAACATTGTGGAAGAAAACATCCTGATCTTGGATTATATAGCATCTTTGCCATTTCCTAAGCCAAAATAAGCAGATAGTTTTGCAGACTCATTTAAAATCAGCACCTTTCTATAGAAATATTACATTTGAGGACCAGAACTTACCATTTTTTGTTGCAATATGGTGAATAAGATCTCCAGAAGACTGCCACCTCCATTGCAATGGATGACATGCACCAAAAAGCAGAGAGACAGTGAGAGCCTGGGAAGTTTTGCAAGGTAAGACAGATAAAAGTTATGTGGCCCAAGGATAGTGGCACATGACTGGTCAACTCAGGAATGTAATTCAGGTCACCTGAACCCCTGGTGCTATGTCCAAAGAACTGGACAAAGCTTCCTGCCTTAAGCTTTTAATTGCCTTATTGGTAAGATGCAATGATAAATGGTATTTTAGAAAAACAAAGCAACCTCCTGGACCGAGGAAAGGAAAAGTGAGAGAAAAGAAACAACAACCACCAAAACCCCAAACCCACACCCTGTTTACTTCTGAAGAAGAAGCATAGTGATGATTTTTGGTTTCATCTGAGTTGATATTACAGTGAATACAAGAGCTCAGCAGTAATTGGACAAAGTTTTTTATATTCTCCATGTGCATTGTGCAAGGATTTTTTTTTATTTCATATATAATTTATGACCTGCTGCAGAGAATCTACTGAGTTAATGCATATGTTTAATACAAATAAAAGAAGTAGTTTTAGTTAAAAGGAAAGCTATTTCCCTTTCAGTTGAAAAGGTGATATCCAGTGGATGGCTGGTCACTTTTTCTAGCAAGCTAACATTTGCTTTCCTACTATAAATCTCATCCACAGGGGGGAAAAACAAAGTATACCATTATATTTTTTTTCTTTTCTTTATTTTGTGATTCAAAACCTACCCTATTGGGATTCTGAAGATATATTAGAAGTAGATTTCATTTTGTTTCACTGTATCACTAGCATCTCTGGCAATAAATAAATACATTATCACAAACTGAAAAAAGAATTAGAATTAAAGACTTATGCATATGTCACCTTTTCCAGCATACATTAGATTTGATTGTCATTATGGATATTTCATAAAGCTACTCCTACAGCTGGTGGCTGTTGCACTGATTTGCAGGAAGGATATTAATTTAGGGGTGTACTATTTATACTTTTACAGAGGAGTATCACAGCACCTTTGAGTTACTAACAAATTTTATCCAACCATTTGTGGGTTGCTGAGATCCTGCCACATAGTGGCCACTGCCAACGTTTATAAATCAGCAGACTGTATCATGCCCATGGGGAAACTGAAGCTAGGGAGGTGCAGACTGGGCCCCAAGACACTGCCTTTTGTATACATATTGGGGACTTTTTACACTCTAGAGTGGGAAACAACCAGACTGGTGTTTGTTAGTAACTTGACAGGTTACAACACATAGGTCACCTTAAGATTTAGTTCCAGCTGGGGCATATTTAAGGATCCTAGAAGAGGGCAGTCCAAGAGCTAGAATATGAGAAAAGCTTTGGGATTTGATTGAAGAACAGTGTAGTGAGAAAGCATACGCATAGATAATATCTAACAGGCATTCATCTGTGCAAAAATAAAAATGCTAAAAAGTTTGAGACACCGTAATATTGTGAGTTTTCCATCTGTGGGATTGGTCAAATCATTTTTCCAAGGTTTCACAGGAAGAAAGTGGCTAACTTACGAACAGAGTCCAAGTTCCTTGACTATCCTAGATACAAAGCCATCCTTCCTTTCTTAAGTTGCAATTGAATTACTCAGAGAGTAGCACTTTGCTTTCTGGACAAGTTGCTCTGAAGTCAAAGTGAATAAAGACATTAGACTCTGGCTCTTAAATAGCCTCTGTAGTACATTACTCCACAGTCTGTCTCATCTTGCAAGATACCATCACAACATTATTATTACAGTGTTTCACATAATTCCTTTTTTCATATACATTATCCCTCAGGGAAACCTTATTTTGCTAGCCCACTGATAAAAGCCAGAAGTCTTTAACAAAGCTCCATTTTCAGAAATGTCAATGATAATGAAAAAATAAAATGAGGAGAGGAGTGACCACAGTGATTCCCTAAGGGTTATACACACATTATTCTAGATCTAATTCTTTGCCTAGGAGAGAAAGTATATGTAACATCCACCACGTATTTACTCATCTCTGCAATGTCACCATTATTTTGACAGCAACATGGTATCACTATCATCTATGAGCCATAGGATAGCACAATGCTAAATAGCTTAAGGACTTTAGAGGAAATAATAAAGTCAGGGTGTAAGCTCCATTAAGAAAAGAAAAAACAGGAGAAATGACAACTTACTGATTCTGAAGTTTCTTGGCTTGGGACAAAACTGTCACTAAACCCAAGAAAAATAACAAAAATTTCTAGGCCACATCCTATTGTGGCTCCAACAAAATCCTGCTTTTTATGATCTGAAATGTCAGCCTTAGATTACAAAATATATAGCATCAAAGGTAGCAGTAATCAGTTAAGGATGAGCCTTTAAATTGAATGCAAAGACCATTCTCACTATCTAACACCAGAACATCAAAGAAAAGCACTGCAACAACCTTCTTCCATGTTTCTGGTCAAGTGATTCTTCTTGCAGTTTGTTTCCTTTTACAGGTGGGAATGGGCTAGCTAAATTCATATGCAGAAAGTGAAAGTATCTTTGAATCAATTCTGTCCATTTGGATCATCTTTGAACCAATTTTGTTCGTTTATACCCTACTGTGCTATATTCCTCTAGAGGTATTTGTAAGGGCTATTTATCTTGTTTTAGCTTTTGCCCCCTGGGCCAGGTGGAATCTCTAGCAGAAACAGCGGGATGAACTTCCTTAAAACAGAAGTATATCCTCAGCTGGGAAAAGTTCCTTGAACACAAAGTGGGGTTGAGAGGCGAAGGCGCCGTGCGAATGCACACACTTCCCTGGGTGCTGCGTGAATGAATGCACACACGGGGGAACTGTGATACCCCTGCTGGGAAGAAACACCCAGCTAGACCTCAGGTTGGAAAACAGAAAGGAAGTGTTTCCTGAGGACTTGGAGAGCGCTGCATGGACATTGCTGCCTCTCTCATAATTACCTTGTTCCCAGGCTGAGAAGAAACCATAAGAAGAATATCTGCTGCCAGGACACAGTGGATAGGGAGAAAATGTATTTATAAACCTATTTATTTCTGTTCCATCTCACCTTAAGTTCTCTCTTTCGAAAGTTTGGCTTTTATAGATTTATTTTCTTTAATGTCTGTTTTTATGCTTATGTATAGATGGTTTGTGGACGAATCAAAACCTGTCTAGAATTCAAAAGCCTTCTTGATCTTTAAACCCTTAAACTCAATATTCTCACTGACTCACCCATCATCTACCTTCAGATGGATTCCTTCTAAAGAAATTTAATACAGAACAGGGCCTACACTCAAGAGAAGAAGAAAAGATTTCTAGTGGAATAACATACTTTAGAATCACCTCAACGGTGAACTCTTGCAAAATGTGACTGGGTGCGTCCAAGCTTCCGAGCAGATACGCATCACTGTCCTGGTCTCCCACGCTGTTTAGGCTAAGTGACATCCTGAAACACACGTCAAACTCTCTCTGCTTATTCTTCCACTGGAAACTTGGGCTTGAGGGAGGATCGGGATATACTGGAATGAGATCTGGATGTACGTCAGGACATGACTAAGATATGCAGGAGATGCAGGTGCACTGACAGTCCTGGGAGTCTCAGTTTAACTCTATCTAATGTTAATGCTGTTAAAAGCAACAATGATCATATCAGAGAGCAAAGATTATCATGTCTGTGGAGAGGCAGTGTGTATAAAATGTTTTCCTAGTGTTCTTATCAAAGCACCCAGAATCTTTATAGATCTATAAGAATGTGAAACTTTCATACCATCTTGGTGAAGACATGTATAATATTTTATTTAAGGAAACAAATCCAGTGCTCTTTGGTTCCTCAGGAATTTATCAGCATCCATTACTGCATATCTCAACTGGATAATCTATATCCAATAGACTATATAAGCATAAATTCAACAGAAAAAAACAGTCTGGTGCTTAGAAAATCAAATGCTTTCCACATCTATATCTTTCATGTGTAAATACAGACATCTGCAAATATAAATGACTGTACACAAAAAAAATGCCTATAGAAAGAGCCAGTTGGATACAGTTTAAGAAATACATTACCCTTAATGAATAACGTAGAGACTGGACTCAAGGGGAACCAGGGCGTAAGAAACTGGCTATGGTCTTGATTCGCTGGTACTTGATACCCTGGTAGACTAGCTGGGGTTGCATTATAACTTATTGAACTCTTTTTTTCCATCAATAGAGTACTTACATGGAGATTTTGTTAAAAATATCTTTTCTGCCATATGAAAGTTTTGTCATATTGTGAAATTTTCAAGTATCCTAATATTGCAAATTTTAAAAGTTGGAGACTAGGCAATATTTTGGTAAAAGCATTCTGATTTTTTCTTTTTTTTACTATGAGTCTTTAAAATGTTCATAACGAGAACAAAGTTTGTTTTTTACACAGAAAAAAACATACTGACATGAAAATTTGAGGGTTTTATTAATAAAATATTGAAACAGACAAATTCATTTAAAATAACCAATTTTTAGTCCCACTCTTTTGCTAATAACTGATATTAATTGAAACAATTTTCCAAAACCTTTGTCTTCTACAGAAGGTTCTACTTTGATATTTTTTCCTGGTTGTTACTGTCACACATCTGTGTGGTTAGTTGTAGGAAACTGCTTAACCTGACACCATAAAAATATGGGGAGACTGCTCTTACTCAAGGTGAACAATTAGCTGTGTATATATTATGAAGGATTTAGTTACTCTCTACCACCACTGGTATGATATTAATGTAGATGGTACTATATCGATATAGCTGGGGTGCAAAAAAGTTCTGGCAACAGATGCTACTGGGAAGTTCACACAGCACTTGCCTATTCCCTCAGATTAAAAAAAACCCCAAAACTATTTCCCAATGTTTGCTGTTTTTGTAAGGCTATGTGCCTCTACTGCTTCTATTGTCCTTCACCCAACTTGTTGCAAGTGAGGTTATAAGTATCCTAAACTGGAGCCCATTTCTCATGGCTCGAGTAACTTGCATGGGCAAATGGTTTCCTGCAGCTCTGTTCATCCTTTTCTAGACAGATGTTCAGTTCTTAGCTATTAGAGCTTCACAAAACTCAATATCTTTGTGAATCATACCTTTTTTCAGAAGAGCTTTTTCATTTTCACACCAATATGAATTAAGCTCCAAACCCCTTATTTCAACAACAGTATGAGTGGAAGCAATTCGAAGGAAAAAGCTTCAGCAGAAAAGCATTCCCATCCTTATATGCTAAATAAGTGATGCATAAACAGGAAAGAAAAGTGTTCAAGTCTCCGGAAATGTTAGAAATACAACCAAAATAGAACATAAATTAGAGAAGCTGCAAAGCTAAAGCATATACAGTATTTACATACTTCTATAAGAGAGCAGTAATCACCATTCTGTGTCAAAGAATTGAGCAAATAATGCGAGCTATAAGGGTGCAAAACATAAAAGGAAAACACCCTAAAATCACCTGTGATCTCTTTACTTCTTAATCGTATAAAAAATCTCTGTTGCCTTTTCTGTGGTTTTTTTGGTGGTGGTGGTGGGTTCCCACCTCCCCCTTTCCCCCCCCAAGTCTGGAGGGTTTTTAAATGAGATTAGTAAATTGAGTTAGTGTGTTCATTCCATAAAATTAAAGTCTAAGAGAAATCACACTTTCTCAGGTTTGTGTCTTCAATTGTAACATAGAATCACTGAATCTACCAAGCCTCCCATTACTTTTTAATCATATTCCCACCAATGTTATTATAACCCTAAAACCTCAAATCACCAAGCTCTTTTCATTCTCTTTTTGTGCTTTAGAAGTTCTGGGAAGTATCAGGAATTAAAATCAAAGCCTTTATAGCGAGTTGTTATCAGACAAACGTCATTTTTTGTTTTTAACTTTCTGAGAAAAACTTCTAAAATTCTCTTGCAGATTTTATTTCCCTTTGAAATACTATTCAAAAAGCAACCCAACCTAAATCCAGTAGAAGATCTGCACCAAACAATCCTCTAAATGTCAAACAACAGTTTTAATGCTGTATGACTAAAACAGATTTTAATTTTCTTAATGTCAGAGTTCTTCTGTGGAAGAGATTTAGATATAGCTGTTTGATGTCTGTCTTCGATATTCAGAAAATACTCTCAAGTAAGCAATATAGGTTACCAATAGATAGGGTAATCAGGGAGGAATCTAATAGAAATCAGTTCCTGGTGCTTGACAAAGGTGTCTCTGCCTAATATGACAGATGGAAGATGAAGAACCACTCAAGTGAAGAGCTAGGAAAGATTAGCAGGGCGAGATTGAAATGGTACCCTTTCAAACTGTGTGCTGTATGTGGCAGCAGGTGAAAAATGCCTGGACACATTTTTTTCCTCTAAAAGTTTAGATTAATGTATAGAACTCCTTGAAGTGGGAGAAAATAAAGACCAACCATATGAAGAAGTAAGACAAAGACTCTTGAAATACAATGGATACACTTTGTATAATAACCATCTGATACCACACTTGAGCAGATTACATACCTCTTGATATCTCTTCACTGAATACAAATAAAGATAAAATATGTGTAAAATACAGGAGAATTCTTATGTGGTTCTGAGTCTAAGCAAAGAATGTTTACATAGATAGCTAAATCATGCAATAATAGCTTGAGTTTAGGAATACATCTTGTAGAAGCACACTTACAAAAAAAAAATCTTATAGAAATTATTTCATTTATTTTTCATAGTAAGGGACACACTCTTTCCCACTATTGCCAATAAAACAGAATTTTGCTGAAGTGACCAAAAGTCTATCTTAATAGACACCACCTGCAGCATTGTAGCTTCTATTGTGTGACCGGTCACTCCACGAGTCATCAGCGTGTTGCATGTTTCATGAATATGATAAATACTGTAAAGTAACACCTTTTGTGTTTGACCTGAAATTATGACATTTTGAGAATAGAAGAAAACATCAGATAGGGTTTGAGCATCAAGGGTGAAATACTACTTCCATTAAAGTTGACTTTAACTTTGACATTGTAAGCCAGTCAGACTGTACTGTGTGAATTTATGGGCTATAAAGAAACACTTTCTGTGACTGATATTCATAACACTTCCTGTTATACTGCCTTCCAATGCTGATATGCTTTAGACTGCCTTACAAGACATAGCATCTAGAATGGATCTATTTTTTTTTCTTTGCATTTTTTGGGTCTCATCTAATCTTGTATTGACACTTGCCCTGCAGTCACAAGACTTAACAGGTTGAATTTTCCTTCTTGTAAAGCTATAAGCTTGCACAGCAGCTAGTTTTTGGCACTCACATTTATTAATTTTTAAGAGTAACTGTTTGTGAGAGAATTATGCAGAAATTTTGTTGTGTGTATTGTTAGAAAGCTCTGTGTGATCTGATACAGTGGAGAGCAGAAGGAAGTATCTGCTTAGTATTAGGTTTTGTCTTCAAATTTCCTGTGATACAACATAAAAATTCCATAAACGATGAAACTTATTCCTACTACTTGCTCAGATAGCAATTGGTTAACTAAAGACTATTTGGGTGAGTTTTATTCCTCCGTTAAGTGATATTAAGAATAATAAGGAGATAAGGTGTCAGTTACTGAAATGGATATTACTGGAGAGCAGCAACAATTAAACAATTCAAAAACAGAAACCTGGACCTAAAAAGATACATAAGATACTTAAGCTCAAACTTTAACCTGCATTGCTGAAGGACTAGATTCCAGTTTCTGTCAAAATCAGTGGGTTTGCGCCTTCACCTCAGTTAAGAGCCATTTGTGACAAACAGGTTACTTGAACAGGAACCAAACCTGCCTTTCTAATCACTTGAAGCTTGGAGAGTTCCCAAGAGCCTTTTCACAGAACAATGCTAGTAAGTTTTTGCCCCTCCATCTAGGCAAAATTTTTATCTAGGATGGATGTTTTATCACTCAGGGACTGTTACTCTCTGCCATCAGCAGGCAGGTGCCCATCCAGGTACATGCAGGAGACCAAACCACTCAGGAAAGAGTGCCCTGGTAGCAGAAGTTGTTCTAGTAGCATCCACTGACTCCTGACTCTCATCTTTCCTGGACAATGGTACAGTGCATATTCAGTTAGCCTGGTGGTTACAGGAAGGATTTGGCCTACAAGTGCTGCATACCACAGGAGGTCTGGTCATGGGGTAAGGCTCTTCTGCCCGCTGAATAAATTTTAGGGTAAGCCTCAGTGCAGACCTGGATATAACCTCCTTAATCATATGGATATCTGCTTTCGTTTCTGTATTTACATCAAAACCAGAATTCTATTTTTACATTGAATACAAAATTATATTGGATACTCTCTACAGTTGTAGGGAGTCTTACTTAGACAGTTGGCATATATTGTAAAGTTATAACAAGAGCATATATACATTCTTATTACCTTCTAGGACACACTGACTACTTTTTAACTATTTACAGTCTTTCCACTCCTCCCACTCTGGAATTATTCCTATCCACAACAGTTTAAAGAGATGATGTGAAAAGTAAGCACAATTTCTCTTACATGTAAAAACAGAAAAATAAGTTAAATGTGTAATTTTCAAGTGTAATGAAAACATGATTATGGAATCATCTTAAAATCCACATAATTGATGACTTTATCACCAGGTACAAGTTCAGAAACTGAACTTTTACCAACTGCATCAGGCAATATGAGGACACTAGTAAGAGTGAAAGCAATATTAGAAACTCTAGGGCCAAAGGAAGCTGCTACACTGCGCTAGTTATGAGATTACTGCAGCACATACATAGCGTGAAGTTTTGTCACCAGTACAGAGCAAAGCATAAATACCCAATCAGCTTAACATAAATGAGATAAAGGACAATCACAAACATTTTATTTTGACCTCATGTGGTAGCCTAAATTCCCTTTTTACTGGGAATTCAGGTATTCCTTGTGGCTTGTTTTGGACAACACAATCTTCCATTGCCTTTGTATTACGTACGCATTGTTAGATTTGCCCATACTTATGTGTGAGCTAAAAATTAATTTGTTTAACATCACAAGGTTGAATCTCCATTGTTTTCTTTGGGTGTGAATAAGCCCTCCTGGAAAGCTTAAATTTCCTCCGTTCTGCGATATGAGAAGTTGATGGACTGACAACAAACCAAGTACGAACTTCAGGCTCCGAGGCAGTTAGTAACTGGTGGAATACAATAAAGAGCAGCTTGTTAAACCATCTCTCAGCTGTAAGTGGGCATGTTTACCTTCAGCCAGTGCTGAAAGTGACTTAGGCTTTGATCTCATGCTGGGATGCACTAGGTTTACTAATCAGCAGTTAAGCCAGTGAGGTTCTAGGAACCTACCTCTTTACAGCCTTTCATCTTTACAGCCATCATCACCTTTACTGCCTCCAAGCCAAGATGTGGTTATTGGCCTTGTGAAAGTCCCTTGAGAGTTTCAGTCCGGTGTTATACAGATTAATTTCAGCAAACCACAGTAAAGTTTAACTTTGCATTGGAATAGAGCAGGAGCAGTCACCCACTCACTGACAGAATGTCAGTTGATGGACTGATATAAGCAAACACGATCTCAAGCAATATCTCAAAAAAAGTAAATTCTTTTTTTTAGATACACTGACTGAAGTGCGCTTTATGCTGGAAGAAAGGTTTTGGAAAAGAACTACATTGGGTTTTGTGAGTATACATGCAGCTGACCTCACACACCACTACTCAGGCAATGGACTCCTCATTCTTGTGTTCCCATGTTCTTCGGATGCTCAGAGCACACTGTATTTCTGTGGTTGACATTTTCTCAGTAGTAGGTCTCTGCTTAGTATAGCCTTACTAACTGTACTCTTTAGCTCGAATATGTATGATAAAGTTCAGAGAATTAGTTGAGTGAGCAGGAAATATGTGCAAATACGCAACCAGATAATAGAGACAGAGAGTTCTCCATTCTGGCACAAAGAACTGTTGAAGGCACAGACAACAGCAGCTACCTTCCGTAACTGTAGTTCTTCATATAAGACTGGGTAAAATGTCTTCTGTGATAGCTTATTTTCTGCCTCTGCAAAACGATTTCCGCCAGCCAATTCAGAGTGCAGAAGAGGGAATTCTTTAGGGAACAGAGCGTGACCAGAGCTGCATCCATCAGGTGGGGGGTTTACAGCTGACCTGCTTGTAAGCAAGACTGAGCCCCACAAAAGGGAACCTTTTAGCTGTCCCACCATTTTCTCTGATTGGGTCCGTTCCAGCTCTGTGCCACCTGCCTTGCATTTCGTCCACAAGGCTGGCAATGACTGTGAATCGTGAGGAGGAGAAAAAACCAAAACATTTCCCTCCCCTTCTGCCCCCCAGTCTCCTCCACATGAACCCCATCAGCCACTGAAAATTATTTATTACCTTTCTGAGAGCCACCCTGCGTTATTCAAATTAAGTTACCTTGTCCACAGATATTTTAATGGCAGTCGCTGGAGCCCTATTAGGTCTGGTATTTCAATACCTGCTTATCTCTAGCTAATAATGCTTGCTGGTAAGTTTTAATTTCATTAGAGATAGCATTGTAGTACATGCTAAATGAACACCACCAAAAAGTAGCACAAGAGTGCAAGAAGTCATTAAATTATTACTCCCAAAGTCTCATGATGATTATTGTTAATAGGGCAATCAAATCGTGCTGTATTGTTCCCTAACTACATGCCTGCTTAGTGGGTGGCATACATTTTCATTAAATAAAGACTTATGGTTAGAAGAAGAATGTAATCAACATTAATGACCTGAAGAGTAATTGAAAATACAGTCTCAGACACCACCCCACCCCGCTATTAAAAAGGACAATCATTAAAAAAAATTTCTAAACTAACTCCATTTTGTCTCTCTGCATGTTTGTAGACTATCATTCACATTCTCCCCACGCTGTTATCTCTCTTTTTCTGGTCAAATTAATTTAATGTAATTAGAATAAAATACATTGTATGTGAAAATAAAATTTTGGCATTGACTACTTCTGATAACAAGTACTGCGAGGAAAATCATTATACATTCAACATACATTCATTATACATTACCATTTGTGCTAACTAAATCACTTTGGGTGAAACCCACTTAGCCACAGTGTACAATAATTACATTCCCCCCACCCCACCAGTGTTTACCAATTCCATAAATGAGGCAAAAAATGGGTTGTAGTTTATGTTTAAACAAAAAAATCTGAGCCAAACAACCACAATTTTTTTTTCTTAAAATCACAATATACAACATTCCTTTCTGGGATTACATATATACATATATTTTTGTTTCTTCTTTCTTTTTTTTCCCTTCCTTATAAAAACTCAGTAGAAATAAGTTGGTTTTGTGCAATCATAAAAAAAAAAAATCCACAAGACAAAACAGAACAAAAGCGGAGGTCATTTTAATTTCCCTATGAGACAAATGACTAGAACTTCATATACTTCTTCAGTTTAGACTATCGGCAGTTTAAAAGATCAACAATTCTAAAATACTTCAAGACTGGCGACTGACACAGCAAGGATTTAAAGTACCCGAGCATTTCTCCACATAACGACATCTGAGAAATAATGTCAATCCACTAATCAACTACTACTTCTGCATATTATTTTTTTCAATATGGGAAAACATTGTTTTTCAAGAAAGAGCTTCAACACAGTTACCTTCCTTCCCTGACTCTTATCTGTAAGCAGGCAGATGTTCCTGAATTAATATATGTGAGTCACTGGCCATTTATTCTTTAGTACCACATGAAATACATTTTGTAGCATTAAACAAAATTATTAAGTAGAACATATAATACAGTTTAATGATTTTTGTGAAACTGGAGGAGAAAAATAATTATTTCCATAGCTATGCATTTTTCACATTGAGTTTGTTTGTTTTAATGCAGATGGCATTATCATCTATTCTTCAAACCCTTTTTCTTTCACTTAAGTCTAGTAGCACTTCAAGGACGTATTGAAGAGAAGAATGAAACAGGCAGACCTCGTTGGATTTAAGAAATAAACATACTGATCTAGCCAATAATCTTAATACTGACCCAGAACCACTTGAACTCAAAACACCTCACAAAAAAGGATCTAGTCTAATTCCAATTAAATCAATGTCATTTTTTTTTCCCAGTGTTTAAGAATTAAAGTGAAACAGTAGCTGAGGATAAATAGCTGTGGAAGAAAGGAGACTAGGAAAGTACTATTTTATTCTGAACTTACCAACCATTTGCTCCACTTTTGGGAGAAAGTGCTGCTTTTTATTTCTTTTTTTTTCCCCCTTTAACCTGTTTTCCTTATGAGATGATTTTCTCTGTATAATCATTTATGTAATCATTTAGATCTGTGCAAAGTAGGCGGAGAATTTCCCACAATAGGATATTCAGGCAGTAACACTTTACACCTGGTTTTGGGGGTTGAAATGGTTATGCATGAGGAAGAAGAACTGCAGATTCAAAAAATCTGTTTTATATTTCCAAAGTTTATACCAGAAGATAAAAAAAGAAAATAATATACTTTCAGTATTGGTTACATAAGTAAGAGCTTCATGGAACTGTTAACAAAAATAGCCAAAATGCAATAAAAATATGCCAAGTTGAAATGCTATTTCTGCATTGAAAATGTGAATGTTGCTCTTACTTATACAGTACACTTATCCTCTATCGAATACATTAGTATATTATTCCATTTATTTTTTTAAAAGAGGAAATGACTGTCAAAACCACTGAAAGATAATGATGGCACAATACAGCCTACATTCAAGATTATTTTAAAATCTTTGTGTTTATGCTTTTTGTCTGACTTTTTTAATGTCAAACTTTTCACAGACTATTTTATAGAAGTTACATGTTATATAAAGATCCCTTTTGCTGTCTGACTGCACTCAAGAATCCCACCACTGTGAAATATTCCCATGTCATTCAGAAATCTGGCGTTGCATCCAACCCTTCATCAGCCTTTCTCCCTAACTGTATTTTTCTGCTGTTCTTTGTGGCTTATGGGACTAAATATTTGCTCATTTTTAGAAACCAGGGAATTCCAAAGAGTAGATTCATTGTTTAGGTTCCTATACAGGGGTATGTTATTTACAGCAAAAGGGAGCCCAAGTAGATCCACTGCTGTAAACCCTAAAGGCAAATGTAGTAGGATAAGTGAAGAATATATTAATATCTCTTCTTTGTGACATATTTTAATGTTACCAATGGAATTTGCTTTCCAGCATCTGGCATAACAAGGAGCAGGTTAGTGTATGTTTGTATCTACAAGAGGGCAACACAAGTCACATCAAAGCAAGCGGAGATATGGATTAATAGCATCTCAGCTACTTCAGAGGAATCATCCATATGCACACTCGTATACATACAACAGTGTCATGGTTTAACCCCAGTAGGCAGCTCAGCACTACATAGCCGCTCTCTCACTCCCCCACTCAGCGAGATGGGGGAGAGAATCAGCAGGGTAAAAGTGTGAAAACTCGTAGGTTGAGATAAAGACAGTTTAATAATTAAAAAAAGAAAGAAAAAAGAAAACAACAAAGAGAATAAAAAGACCAAACCCAAGAAAAACAAGTGATACAAAAAGAAATAAATTGCTCGCCACCAGCTCATGGTTGTGGTGATGCCCAGCTGGACTGATGCCCAGCCAGTCCCTGAGCAATGGCAGCCCTGGCCAACCTCCACCTTACCCCAGTTTTATTGCTGAGCACAGAACCATATAGTCTGGGGTGTCCCTTTGGTCAGCTGAGGTCAGGTGTCCCAGCTGTGTCCCCTCCCACCTTCTTATGCTCCCCCAGCCCACTTTCTGGCGAGGCAGGGTGAGGAGCAGAAAAGGTCTCAGCGTTGTGCAAGTGCTGCTCAGCAGTAACTAAAACATCAGTGTGTCATCAACACTGCTTTCATCGTAAATCCAAAACATAGCACCATACAAGCTACTATGAAGAAATTTATCACAGTCAAAACCAGTACAAACAACAAAAGTTGTGATTATGAAACTGAAGAAGAGAGGTCAGTCAAAAAGCTACCACCACCTGGCTAACGCTGTGTAAATTCAGACACTGACCTATATTGCGGAAACATGTATGCATAGCTGTGGCCTTAAAATGTCTCTCTGTCCATGACATCCACCAGCTGGACACCACCAGCACAAGGACTGGATTGGAAGCCGGTACTGGCTGCTCATTTCACATAAGGAGAAATACCATGCTGCCTGCATAGGGTTAAAACCTGTTGTCCGTCACACTACCGTAGACCTGTCAAAACCATGCTGGCTGAGATCCACTGCCCTACAAGCCGCACAGAGTGGAATGCAACAAAAAGTTCCTCTTGGCTCCCGGAAAGGGACAGATCAAGCCTTGAGTAGAATTAGCACATTTGCTCTAGAAATCATTGAAGCCCAGTAAGCATTGAATCCAACAAAGACATGTTAATCGCAAGCTTTGAAGTGTGAGTGCACTTTATAGGCCTGTTTTATTTGATTATACACTTGCTTTTATGGTTCAGATCAAGCATATACAGCAGGTTTAATATTTGCCATGTCATCTCTCGGGAGTTTATCACATAAGCATATAACAAGAGCTTTTCAGTCTTCAATAATTACCAGCAGAACTAGCAATTGCCAGAGATGGTCCAAATATATCATTCAAAACATGGGATTTTTTCAAAAAAGTAAATTATTTCTGAACATCTACTGCTTTTCAAAAGTACTCAGTAGAAATATAACAAGAATGTGTACATATATACATATACACACACGTGTGTACACATGTGTGTGTACACATGCACACACACATATGGCCTCCTTACTTCTCTCTAAAACAATCCTTAATTCTCACACCTTTCATTTTCCTCACCCTAATTTCTGATTGGTCAGCTCTGCCACAGGGTGGATCCTTACACCTCACTCCTATTAAAAACATTCTATTTTAAAAGCTCCCATTCGAAACATAGAGTTTAAAAACATTACTTTCACTATTAAATGTAGCATATTTGGAAAATGAAAAGTGGCACATCATTTCCCCTTGTGCTTGTCAGGGGAATGATGAAGTTGAAGAGATACTGGCAGGAACCTAATGAAAGTTTAAATTAACACTAGCCTGCTGTTGTTACTAATATGATCTGACTTGGTGTACCAAAGGCTTCTTTATATATACATAATATATAATATGTATATATATATATACTCACATATATATATTTATATATATTTTATATGTATATTTATGAGATAGCCAAGGGCACTCAGATTCTGTGCTGAATCATTTTGCCTCCAGATATTACGTATTGAATAAAAATAATAAGATGGAAACTCTTTGACAGAATTTTCTTCCCAAATATCTGGAATCCCAAATAATTGGATTTCAGACATAGTAATCATAATTATGTACTTATATCAAAAGAAGAAATGCATACACGACCCTTAACTGCCACATTTTCTATTTTACTATATGCTCTGTGCATGTTCTTCACAAATATCAATTTCTTTCATAATTCATCTTATTATTTCTCGTTTAATTCTCTTGCATGTGTCAATTTCTGAGACCAGGCAAGAGTGCTGACAGTATGTAAATTAGATCCAGGAGAATATAAGAAGAGATTTCTCATTTCTCCGTGAGATTTAAAAGAGATAAGGAGGAGAGTAAAAAAATCCTTCTGGGTATCTGCAGTACTAAGATAACTTTTATTATGGTTAAAACAGTTTAGCCTCTTAATACAAGGTGTGTTTTATTGTTCACACAGCTGTTCCAACAGATTGTCTTCCTGAGCAAAACAGGAAAGGAGGTAAGATCAAGATATTTTAAGTGAAATTCCACTTTAATTATTTCTTAATTAAGAGAATATTGTTCAATTAAACAAAATTACACTGTGAGAAAATGGGATCAGCTGGCTAAAGAGATCAAAACACAGCACTGAAAGGGATTTTAGAAGGATATGCCAATAGATATAGTGTGTTGAAAGAGGTTTAAAGAGGACAAGACAGAAGACAAGTTATATCAGGTGGAAAAGTGGTCATTTTGGTTTACTAGTGTTCTGATATTAATTATAAATGGCAGGTGAGCTGTCAGCCAAGCAATGTACTTTCCCAGCGATTTGGAGCACACTACTCTTTATCCAACTCTTTCATCAGAATTTTGCTTTGTAAGATGACAAAAAAAAAAAAAAAAAGGAATTAATAGAAGAGAAGACCCATAAAACTTTCATGTATAATTCCAGTTGAGCCAAATCAATTTTTATGAAATTATAGAAATTTTACCTGTTTTTCAAGTTTTATTTTCTCCCTAAAACTGTGTGCAAATTTATCAAAATAGTGTAAGATTTTTTTTTTGTTATTGCTTTTTATTTAGTCAAACCAGAAATACTTGCATTTTTCAAGGGACTCTGATTTTGGACTAATTTTCACAGAGAGAAATTACACTGAGCTAATTAGAACTTTATAGTGGAAAGAAATCCTATTTAAACCAAAGTTTTAAATTATTATTTGTCTTCTCAGACATGCAAAGTCTTGGTCAGTTCAGGAAATGGTGAAGTCATTTCACCCAGCATTTGGGGAAATGATCAGTGCCATTGATTTCAATGAGATTTAATATTGGCTCAGTCCATCTTATGCAGTTCTATTGAGTGAAACAGTTGCTTCTGAGGACTTGATATCTAGACTATATCTATTTAACTTTTTTTAAACTCAGATTAGCTCTATTCTTGTCCTGTTGACTGAATGACTGTAAGAGGTCAGAGAGGATTATGAATGTTCGTGGAATACATCATCCAGTTTATTTTCACCCAACAGAAATCCGGTCCATCTGCTCTAAGACCATAGCATGGGAAATGATTTTGAGAGATTCACTGCTAAAGCACATTTCTGATCAGAACTAAAATGCCAATGAAGACACATTATGTGTATTCCAGTTGGTATTGAAGAAAGTATGTTAACTATGCCTGTTGATCCTACTCGTAAAATGTAATGGCTTACATCCCAGGCTGTATACGTTAGCAAATGTAGACAACAGATATTTGCCCGCAATCGATGACAAAAAACCTCTAAAAGATTCAGGGGAAAAGACACCTCGTCCCAGAAGAGAAGATGCTCATACTACTGAGCCTGTTGAAATAATCAGTTAAGTCATGGAGTTAAATAAGAGGCTTGCGCCTTTGAGGGGAGCAGAAGTTAACTGTTAATTGTGAAAACGGAAAACCATTTGGCAGTTGCCCTTGAAAATGTACTTCAGTATATTTTCATATACAGGGGCTGGTTCATTGCTAGTCACCCCCTGTGGACAGAACCATGGGATTCAATTCATGAGACTTCTCACAAATAGAGCCCCACAGTGTTCCTGCAGCTGCAGTCACCATACTGTGAAATCCAATGTAGAGGCTGCAACCATTCTGATGAAAAATGCAGAGACTGGTCCAGAAAGCTAATTATTTTGCCAGTGTATTTTTGCAACTAATTTACGGACACATATTGTTTAATGTGCAGTAAAGACTCAGAGAGGAAATTAGTGCACTATAGTGAATAAACAGAATAATTGTGAAATTATTTCTACAGCTTTATCAGCAAAGCCTCGGTGGAAAAATAGGCATGCAGAGCCCCTTGCATTACAAAGGAGTATTTCAAAACCTGACTCTAATCCTGTGCTCTGTGTGGTGTCCAGCACAATGACATTCTGCTAGTGTAGAAAACAAAAGGGACAAACCCGTTTTTTGTGGCTTTCTTTCTCCCCCTTCCCTTCCTCCGAAGTGCATTGTAAGTGTCAAGTAAACTTTGTAAAAATTATTTTAGACAGGGCTTTTCAAACCTATCATGCTTGGAAAAAAAAATTCAAACGACATATTTTCTCACATAGCTACAAGATCACCTCAGAGCAGTGGAGGGGTCTAATGGGTAGATTTCAGCAGTGACCCACTGGCCCTTGGGAACACTCTGATGGGTGTGCAACGCTGCTCACCAAACCAGGCAAATATTACAGAAGGGAAAATAAAGCGCTCAAGGGGCCTGCAAATGCTGCTGGTGTTACCTTGACAACGTAAGTTAAACACATTCCTCTTCCAGATACTCCAAGGAAAGATTTTTAGTTCTTAATCATGATGCTCAAACCGATACCTCTTAAACACATATTTCTGTCTGAAGCGTAGGAAAAATTTATTCTATATCCTATCCTATATTCTCCCTTCTTTCTTCATATTTGGTGGCAACAAAACCAAAACAAATCCCCCCCACATTTCAGTTCTAATGCTCCACTGTTTACATTTTTTTAGATTGCTTGCCCATGCTTACTGTCCCTCAGCACAGGGGCTAATGGGCTTAAAAAGGAAATGCTACATGTGAAAATTACATCTGAGAACATCTTTTCAAACTTTAAACTTTTCCTAAGTCTTTGGAGAAACCTTCAATTCAGGCTTTAGGGAATACCTTTAAAGAGAAGTGGATACCACAGAGTGGAAGGTGGTGGGTGTACGTTATGATTTGTACAAGGTCCTGAGCACGTTACGTGAAAGTAATTTGAGCTATACATCTATACATTTTGCTAAGTTGGTCTACCTGCTCAAGAAGTACCCCTGGGTTTCAGTGCTGGTGTCTGAGTGAGTGTATCGGGTGCAGGTGCCCAGGTGCTGGCAGGGGGAGGCTGCAGACGCAGCCTTGGCGTAAGCGTATGTAAGAAAGTGCAAAACATTGCATAGCAGAGGGAGGAAAAAAGTGTGAGAAACAGCCCTGTGAGCACCAAGGTGAGAGAAGTAGAATGGGGAGGGGGTGTGCCAGCTGTGGAGCAAGGATCTCCTGCAGCCCCTGGAAAGACAACCATGGAGCAGATGGACATTCCTAAAGGACTGCAGCCCGTGAGGGCTGCACCCCATGCTGGGTGAGGGGAAAAAGTGTGAGAGGGAAGAAGTGGTACAGAGAAACCACTATGTACTGACCATACTTCCCCATCTCCCCTGTGCCACTGGGAGAGGAGGGGTAGAAGCGTCATGAGTGAAGGAATGAAGTTGATCCTGGGAGAAGGGGGTAGGAAACGTGGTGTTTTAATGTATTAAAACAGAAATACTTTGTTTCTCACTACTCAAATCTATTTTAACTGAATAAATTATATTGTTTTTCACCAAGTCAAATCTGTTTTTCCCCAATACTAATTCGTAAGCTATGTCTTTATCTCGACTCATTAACTTTCTCATCCTATTTTCTTCTGTCGCACAAAGGAAGGGGAGTGAGAGAGCGGCTGGGTAGGCATTTGGCAGCTTGTCAAGGTTAACCCGCCACAGTGAGCAATGAAGAACCAAAAAAATGTATTCTACTGGGCTATGTAGCATAAACAATACAAGCCAAAATAACTATGGTTTAATTTCTAACTTATTATGTCATCCTCAGGAAGCAGGGGAGTATAAATTTAATTTGCTAGACATTTAGGTTGGAACTTGCCAGTCTAGGTTTAAGATTAGGAATCAAGATCAGTTTGGAGTATCAGTCATAAAACTAAAAATAGGGCTATCCAGAGCATTGATCTGGGTACTGATCTATGCACTGATAACCAGAACAGATGCAGTGTGGGAGGAAGACCATCTTATGAAAAAGTCCTTTCAATCAGTCTGGCTAGAAATTACTTTCCCAAGTGATCACAGAGAAGACAGACGTTCTCCCTTCCCCTTTTGTAAGGCTTATGACATGCTTATCATCAAGCGAAAACAGTAACTAGGTAGGTCTGTTCAGTCTTATGTGCAGCCATGCAACAACTTCTGCATCACATGTAGAACAATTAGGAAACCAAGTAAAAAATAAGGTTTCATGCATGTGAATGCATTGCAAACCAACAAGTGAAAAAATAAGCTTCCTACAAACACATGCCAAAAGTTATTTTCAAAATCAGTGGTAAATAGGTGGCAGAACACACTATAGAGTAAATTATATCACATTAGCAACGTGTTATGGAGTCTAAAAATTCAAGTTAATTAATATGGCATTCAGAAAAAAGCTTCATATTTTTATTTCCCTCCTTTCCTTTTTCTTAAAAATCATATTCACACATGAAAGACATACGTTAGCTTTAAATATAGTCAAACCATTTATGACACTGATAACAGCTTTAAAAATCCAGTATGGACTAAATTGCTTTTCTGTGAGAAGAATCTGTACAGTGAACTGGAAAATCCATGAGCTTTTAACACAAGTTTTTACCATTTGGTTTGAGAAACTTTTAACTATTTATGGCATCCCTGGGAATCTACATAAGACAGCAGAACGCAACCACTTCAGCTTTTACCATTACTATTATCAAAGTACCCGTATAAGGAATTTTAACTTTTTATGCTTCCTCCAATTAGGGTAAACAACATGCCTAAACTAAGTTTTCATTTTGTGAGGAATAAGCCATCATTATTCCTGCGGATTTATACTTTGCAGAACCTGGTGAATAAGATAAAACCACGGAAATACCATTTCTCTGCTGTGTTTCTCTGGCAGAGGCAGTGCTTCTTGATATGCCTGGGAATGTTTACAAAACCAGAGCATCATATTCTAAAGGTTTGTAATAAATCAATGGACCTTAATGGTTTACAACCTGAACATGTAATTATTTAGGCATAGGTGATTTATTCAGTAGATTTTAAAGGATGTTACTGTGTGTATGGAACAGATTATGATTGTGAGTGCAGGTAAATGATAGCAGTCTGTCATAAGCTCTTACGTTACTGCAGACAAGTCATTTAAGATTATATTCTCAAAAGTGTTTAGGCACCCAAAGATGCAGTTAAACACATAGGTGAATTCTCTACATTTATCAGAACAGTACTAATGCAAGCCCCATAGATTTCAACAGATACTGCAGAAACCACTATTGACAACCATTTTTGTCAATAAAAGTGTAAATATCTTTGAAAATGCATCACTATCAACAACAATTTTTGTCAATAAAAGCTTAAATATCTTTGAAAATGCAGACCTTGAACTACGAACATATAGAAACAATATTCATTAGTGATTTTGCAGCACAATCACACAGCATCATTGTCAGTCAATGTGTCAGAGCCCTGCAATGTAAGGGAGCTTAGTTTTTGAGTAGTTTTACTTCTAAGTCAAAAAAAACAAAAACAAAAACTATTTTCTTATCCAAGCTATGTTTTTTTCTTAATATTGATTAATTATTAAGCTCACAAAAGACTCTATATTGTACAAACAATATAGTATTATAACTCAAAACCAATCTAGCAAAAAAATTTTTACAGATATGGTAAAATAATACCCTCCAGCTCTTGTTTTATTTCATAATTATATGAAGTTATGTCCTGGTTTCGGCTGGGATAGAGTTAATTTTCTTCCTGCTAGCTGGTATAGTGCTGTGTTTTGGATTTTAGTATGAGAATAATGTTGATAACACGCTGATGTTTTGGCTGTTGCTGAGTGGTGTTTGCACTGGTCAAGGACTTTTCAGCTTCCCATGCTCTGCCAGGTGCACAAGAAGCTGGGAGGGGGCACAGCCAGGAGAGTTGACCCCAACTGGCCAAAGGGCTATTCCATACCATAGGGTGTCATGCTCAGTATAGAAACTGGGGGGAGTTGGCCGGGGGGCAGCGATCGCTGCTCGGGGACGGGCTGGGCATCAGTGGGTGGGTGGTGAGCGGTTGCATCACTGTTTTTTTTCCCCCTGGGTTTTTGTTCCTCTCTCGCTCTCTTGTTGTTTTCCTTCTCATTACAATTTTTGTTGTTGTTCCAATTATTAAACTGTTCTTATCTCAGCCCACGAGTTTTCTTACTTTTGCTCTTCCAATCCTCTCCCCCATCCCACAGGGGGGGTGGGGAAGGTGAGCGAGCGGCTCTGTGGTACTTAATTGCCGACTGGAGCTAAACTACAACAGGTTACAAGAGTCATCTGTCTTGTGGGGCCACCCATAGCGGGAGCAACTATTTCTACAGCTGCGTTCTCCTGAAACCAAGAAATAATTTAGAAAAGTAGAAAGAAAAACCAAATTTGGTTTGATTTTAGTAAGCCCACACACACTTTTAATAATCCTGGTTTGAACCTTGATCTTCAATTGAGCAAATGGGAAACTGTTCAGACAATCCCTCTCTGCCTTCCTTTGCATATTTTCCACAGCAGCCCCAGCATTCGGCCCAGGACTTTGTTCTGATTTTCCTGTGTAGCAGAGGAGTTGAAAAAAGGGAGATGGGAACTGATTGTTCTGTATCATAAACATTTCACTAGGAAAGAGACTGAAATTTCAACAAATGGTATATTTCCCAAAGCCTATCGCCAGCATCCTCTGCAGAAGCTCCATGTTTTCTCCTTTCTCCTTGCGGTTTCCGGAAAAGGAAAGGGCAGCCTGCTGCTTCCCTCTTCGTTCCCACATCTATGGCAGTAGCCACTACATTCTTTGGCAAATCCTATTGCATTTGGGGGGGCTAAAAAGTAATTCTTCTTCCTTAAATTAAATAATTCCCTTGCTGCTTTCCTCAGCACCAGTTTGGAGCCTCCCCTGGCCCGGCCACTGCCCAATTCCACACAGGATAGAGCCATGAGAAGGTGTTGGTGCATAGTCAACATCTCTCTGTCTTCTGAGGCTTTCCTTACACTAATGAAAATTTGTCTGCTTAATTAAGAAAACTTTGAGGTTTTCGTTTTTTAAGAGTGACAAATTGAGAACTAGGATCTGATTACTGAACTGTAACTGCTATTTTTGACTGACAGAGAAACAGCTAAATTATCATTTTAGGAGTTTATCTCTGCTTCAGCATTATAAATTTGAAAATTTTATGGCTTTTCTTTTAGCCTAGTATGATAAAAATGTGAATATCTTCATGTATTAAATGCTGTCTTCTAGAGAGTATTATTGCTTAATATTTCCTCATACTTCATAAATTAAAGCAAAAAAGTTAAAGTTAACTTCTTTTTCCTGAAACAAAGCTACCAGTGGGCTTGATTAATATACAGATGCTGTATGCTGCTGGGACTATGCTTTCCTTTTAACAGAGTAATATGTTCTGCTTATGCTCTTGCAGCAACATAGATTTATACATTTTGCATTTTAAGATAATATATGGAACTTAATATTGTTATGCAAAATGTGTGCTTAAAGTAAAGCATAGCACTTTTATTCCAGACTGTGAAAGTAAAATACACTGAATTTGCATAACATTTAGCAAAGTTAAATTTAAGAGTAGCTCTGCATAGCATAGGTGTATGTGGAAAAAACACATTCATCTCTAAGTCTCATTTTAAGTATAAGTAGGTCACAAACCAGGAGCTAAAATTCTCCAACAGGTTATTCTGCACAGGTCTATATGGTTGGCTGTGCCTGGTTATGGATGCTGCTGGAACAGAATCTTAAAGTCATTTGGCAGAAAATGCGTACAAAAACACATGTTGCCTGAAGAACATATAAAAAAAAGTTAGTGTCTCACATGGCTAGTGTTTTGCTTTACACACCTGCAAACAGATACCATATTTGCTGAGCTAACTACATAGCCCCCAGCACGCTGTGGGCACTAAACAGACTTATTCGTTATATGGTAGATTTGCACTTAGACTTGCCAAGGGCTATGGAGAATCTACTCAGAAAAAAGGAGCAAACCCCAAAACGTAGAGTGAATCTCTGTAAATTCACTATTAGCTTCTTCTTTTGTGCTCATCTTCACTAACCTGGCTTTGCATAATTCTGGCCCTCATTAAGTAGATGCACTTCTCTCTTCATATACTGCAAATTGCCTTTGCTACTTTGCCAACAGTGCCATCCAAGTTGATGCCTGTTCATCTGTTTCCACTATTTCTTTTCCATCACTTCTGTAATTATCACCCATGAAAGAACAGGCCAGATATAGATATCAGTGAGATTACCAGTAAGGTTCTTGCGAATGCCTTTGCAAAAGGAGTGAGAAGTGAAAAGACTGATAGCTACTAACTTGTTTTTATCCTGGAGCTGCCCAAAATGTATCCCTAAATAGCTTTCCCTATGAAAAAAAAAGAAATTCATTTTAATCTTCATTTTTAGAAACCTGTGTCAAACAAAACTGTCTGCTTATATACATACAAGTCCCTGATACTTACAGTAAGGAAAAACGTGAAATTCAGTAATTATATTAAAAACCAAATTAGAATTATTGCTGGAATGAAGACCATCAATAAAGCGAGGAAATATGACTTTAGAAAATCCACAGTGAGATCCCATGAGACATGTGAGTTTTCCTCATGATTAAAAACACACAATAAGTTTAGAAGTATATCTGAATGAGGACTGCTCAGCAGGAGGGCTGCATGAGCAGAGCAGTTAAAACCTAGAAAAACATTAAAATGTGCTTGACATTGTTATAGACCTGGTGAAACCCTGAAACAACACAGGGTCTGTCTGAGAAGAACATTCTTGGGCTTAAACAATGCAAAGTGGATAATAAACAGCTTTCTGAGCCCTTGAATTCAGGCTATCTGATTCCTACAGGCTTATGTCTGCCAGCTGTTTGACTATTTACCTGAACTATCCTAAGGCTTTTTATGACCTCTACACACATATACTGTCCTCCCATACAGCATTTTAGCAGCAATTTGCAGACCATCATGTTTGATTGAAAAAAATCAACCAACAGAATCAAAAGTGAATATTTAAAACTCACTTTCTTCCCTAATTGCTTATTTTTTACAAAGTGTGTGAAAATTGAATTATCCTGAAGACTTTTAATCTCTTGTCAAATCTCTTCAAGTTAGTCAGCAACTTCGTAAATTAGTATAGTCAGTTAAACAGATTACACTACTAAAACAAGCTTGAGGCCATAAAGAAAACAGATGAAAATTAAGAAGGAAGGACACTGGACAGAACTGAAATTTCTCTCAACTCAGCAAGTATTTCAAGCCCTTTTTTTTTGAGGGGGTAGGGGTGCAAGAAACAGTGAGAAAATGGCAAATGACAAATAATGAGAACTTTCACAAGCTTGCATTCTGCACATTTATTTACCTCTACAGGGCATTTAAACACTCTGAACAATCTAACTCCTCACTGCTCAGGCTTTATCAAGCTTAAAACAACATATGGATCCTATGCAGACACCACTTCGTAGGAGAACCTGTGGTTTATTTCACTGAAAAACAGGTTCCTTACTTGTGGTTGGAACACGTATGTATTTATCCACCTATTCTGTCATGAATTCTTTATGAAATCGTATAATCAGTCTGTTCTGGTGACAGGCTTTACAGTTTTCACATTCAGGGAGGAAGCCATATTATGTGTATATTAGTGGAATCCCATGGGACAAAGGGGGATATAGCCTCTGACAGGTGCACCACTATGCGCAACTTTCAGATGTTATCCACAATTGGTTTTTTTCAGCTCACTTGTAGCAGCAAAACTACCCAGTACACACTCTTGTGCATAAATATGTATGTTCCTGCAGTGTTAGGTTTTCAGTCTGACAAGTCAGGGTTTGTCAGTACCCATCAGGACTGAAGAAAAGTGTGAATTAAGGTGTTCGTATCACCATAACAAAGCCAATGTGTACACCTGTGCGTGGAGTTCAAATAAACATTTATGAGCATCTACAAATTCAACTTTTACACAATTTTATTTATGTTTATCAGACAGATAGTTATCCTGTGATGAAAAACACAAAGTTAAGAGCAAAGAATTTAAGAAATTCTGATTCTCCTGCTACTTCCTACACTGAGGCGTTAGGGTTCTTGTTTCTGGAATGATTAATAAAAAAGCATCAGTGCATTGTTAAGCAGGGTTTGAAAACTTGCCACAACATGTCCAAATAATGCTAGGAAGCTGTGAGAACACATGCAAAATTGCGTACCAAAATAAATTAAAAAGTAATTGATAGGCTACCTTGCCTGAGTTTACAAATTCTTGTTCAGGTAATCAGGCCTTTGAGTTTGAGACAATACCTTAACTGCAGTCTTTGTTGTGACTGATCCTTTATTGTTTTTTCCTAGTCATTAATCATGGCTGAATCTAGACATAAACCTTTCTCGGTAGTCTCTGACATAGCGGGTCAAAAAACAGGCGTTAACTACATTCATCATTTGTTTCTTCAGAACTCACTTAGAAGTGCTAAAAGCCTCTTTAAAAAATCAGTTTATCTATCTACTAAGAAAGCTAAAACAATCCACAGTCACAACCTTGTACTGAGGATTTTATTTAGCTCCAGTTATCAGTTCTATATCATACTCCTATTTGATCTCTATTTCAGGATCACAGGTTTTTTGAATGACATAAATCAGCCTATTTTCACTGATGTAAATGATACTGGAGCCTGCTATTTGAAGTCAGAGGAGTATTTTTCAGACCTGCTGAGAAGCTGAGCCACAACAAGTTTCTCAGTGTTACCCTGAGTTCATAGAAACTTATTAAAAATTATTCTGTCTACAACTTGTCTCAGTAGGGGAAAAGTAGTTTCAAGTAAACAAATACTTTTGAAGAAACAGCAAAATCTAATGAAAAGTTTTGGGCTCTTCTTGGAAGATATAAAAAAGCCCTAAACTCTTAGGTTTTCTGTACTTTTCCTATTTGTCAAAATTTCCCTTAAAGAAAAAAAACCCACCCCACAAACCAAAGAAAAAACCCACCTAGCTATCTTTTACCTCACCATTCCCATTTCCATAGATGTGTTTTGATAAAATAACATTTATGTTTACATAAGACCTTCATAATTATTTGACTACTCTGAGATATACTGATACTGATGGCTGGCTAAATCTGCTGTCCCACCCTCACAATAAGAATCAATGACAACCATCATGTCCTACTTTTCACTGTCACTCACATGGCTGCTTATTTCCAGCTGTAGTTGGCTAGATAAATTCCACTTGATCACGGGATAAATGCTCCTAAAAGATTTCATGGTTATTGATAGAGCAAATGGGGAGTGCCCATTTATACTGTTTCCCCCATCCTTTTCCTCTACAGTTTAATTCCTAGTAGCAGCTAGTGTAGAATAAAAAGTCACACTTTAGCTACTTTGGGCTCATGCCTTTCCCGCAGAAGCTTGGGCTCCTATTTCATAATTCAGTGAACATCTCCTCCAGTCCTGAATACACTCACCAAGAACACAGGAGAGTAAAGCAGACTGCTCTGAGCTTTAGCCGCTGTTGTTTCCTCCTTTGCCAACTGTCCCTTGTAGTCTAGGCTTGCACAGGGGGAACAGAATGATACCAAGGTGAAAAAGCTGAGCAAAAAAATCAGTTCTACAGAAAACTCCAAGTACATATAGCATGGCAAACTTTGTCCAAGCAAATAGCCATCATGCCTTGGTCCAGGGAGCTATAGAAATGTATGTCACTGAGTGTGCTGCATGAAAACATTCCAGATACAATCTGTGAAGACTGTCTTGTCCTAAAAAAGGCAGCGTCTCCAAATACATACAGCATGACTGCTACAGTCATCTGACATACAAGAATTAGCGAGAAAAAGGTCAGATAAGGCATGATACTTTCAGAGTTACAAATTCTAGAGAGGGTTCAGGCAGCAGCTGCTCCAGTGACCCAGGAGTGGGAGGAGATCTTGCTACCACAGGAAAGATGGTTCGGGCTCACAGTCAGAGTGGGGAACAACTGCCATCGCATCTCAGGAGCAGACGGACACTCCTGCCTGCTTCCTCTGGAAAAAACCCAAACAAACCCAAACAGTACCTTTAAGGCCTTAAAAAGTTAATTTCAGAGAATGGTATAAAAAGCTCTGGACAGTTTTTGTTTTGCCTGAACTGTTTCACCTTATTTTAATGAAAATGTGGAACATTACTGTGGGTTTAATTATAAGGAAAAGCTAGAAAATGAATTATTTCATTTTAGATTCAGAATTTTTCACATACAGTTACTATTTTCCAATAAAATATCCACAAGATCTTCTATGTAGTTCATGATGCATATTCATGGTTGTAAAAATACTCAACAATATATGAGCCCATAAGTACTCATTAGTGTTTATTAAGTCAAAGTCTGCGTTTGCAAAGGCCTAAAATATAAACTTACATTCCCTAACTTATTATTTTCAGTTTACAGTGCCATTAGTTATGCAATTTGGCAT